>NC_090729.1:114578784-114583784 GCF_036898095.1 Palaemon carinicauda
TCACCTTTGCCAGACTGGGGTTCGAGTCCCGCTCAAACTCGTTAGTTCCTTTGGTCGCTGCAATCTCACCATCCTTGTGAGCTAAGGATGGAGTGATTGGGGAACCAATTGGCCTATCTGCTGAGTCATCAGCAGCCATTACCTGGCTCTCCTTGGTCCTAGCTTGGGTGGAGAGGGGTCTTGGGCGCTGATTGCATGTATATATGATCAGTCTCTAGGCCTAGTGCATTGTCCTGCTTGCTAGGGCAATGTCACTATCCCTTGCTTCTGCCATTCATGAGCGGCCTTTAAACCTCTAAATCTTGAAAGAAACTCCTGGAGTGAATTGGACTGTCATTGCAAACTCATCTGTTATGTTTTTTTTTTTTTGCGAGGACGAATGTGGAACGCGACAGGATATTGCATAAACACATCACTGCTTATGCGAAAAGTTACCGAAAATATGCAAAATTTCCGCATTGCAATTTTCCTGCTCGGCAGCTTAAAATTTCCCCGGAGCTTTCTCAGATTCGAATATTGTGAGGTTGGGGTAGTTCATTTGTTTTTATGTTTCCTTGGTTTGCCTCAATGTCTTGATCGAGAACTAGAAGATTTTAAGACTCTAGATTTCAAGTCTCGTGTAATATACTGTATCTTTTTGACGATTTCAAATCTCCTGTAACAGAATGTATCTTTTTTTTGGAAGCACGTTTTGCATAAACATCTTTTTTAGAGTTAATGATTTTGTAGTTAATATTTCCGATGTGATTTGGGTATTTTCGTAATACTTTTCCTTAAAAAGGTGGCAAAGATTACAAATGCACACACACACACACTTATATATATACATATATATATATATATATATATATATAACATATATATATATATACATTTATATATATAGTATATATATATACAGTTTATATATATAGATATATATATATATAACATATATATATATATACATTTATATATATAGTATATATATATACAGTATATATATATAGATATATATATATATATATATATATATATATATATATATATTTAAATATATATATATATATATACATATGTATATATATATATATATAAATATATATATATATATATATATATATATATATATATATATATATATATATACACACATACACAGACACACACACACACACACACATATATATATATATATATATATATATATATATATAGAAATAAATTTCTACCTCATACTTGGGATCGAACGCTAGCCCCTTCTAATGAAAGGCCAGGTCGAAACCAACCATGCCACGAGAGCCCATAAAAGGAAATCTGAACCTGACGCTAACTAGCTGTCCGAGGATTTACCTGGCGAGACATCAGTCTCTTACCAGCGAGTTTTACCTGATTTCCCCGGGCCACCACGTGACACAATTGGTAGTAATTCATTCAAATTACCCCTAATGAGTCAATATGGATAAATATCAACACAACATCGTGTTCAAATAGAAATAAATTTCTACCTCATACTTGGGATCGAACGCTAGCCCCTTCTAATGAAAGGCCAGGTCGAAACCAACCATGCCACGAGAGCCCATAAAAGGAAATCTGAACCTGACGCTAACTAGCTGTCCGAGGATTTACCTGGCAAGACATCAGTCTCTTACCAGCGAGTTTTACCTGATTTCCCCGGGCCACCACGTGACACAATTGGTAGTAATTCATTCAAATTACCCCTAATGAGTCAATATGGATAAATATCAACACAACATCGTGTTCAAATAGAAATAAATTTCTACCTCATACTTGGGATCGAACGCTAGCCCCTTCTAATGAAAGGCCAGGTCGAAACCAACCATGCCACGAGAGCCCATAAAAGGAAATCTGAACCTGACGCTAACTAGCTGTCCGAGGATTTACCTGGCGAGACATCAGTCTCTTACCAGCGAGTTTTACCTGATTTCCCCGGGCCACCACGTGACACAATTGGTAGTAATTCATTCAAATTACCCCTAATGAGTCAATATGGATAAATATCAACACAACATCGTGTTCAAATAGAAATAAATTTCTACCTCATACTTGGGATCGAACGCTAGCCCCTTCTAATGAAAGGCCAGGTCAAAACCAACCATGCCACGAGAGCCCATAAAAGGAAATCTGAACCTGACGCTAACTAGCTGTCCGAGGATTTACCTGGTAAGAGACTGATGTCTCGCCAGGTAAATCCTCGGACAGCTAGTTAGCGTCAGGTTCAGATTTCCTTTTATGGGCTCTCGTGGCATGGTTGGTTTCGACCTGGCCTTTCATTAGAAGGGGCTAAGTCTCTTACCAGGTAAATCCTCGGACAGCTAGTTAGCGTCAGGTTCAGATTTCCTTTTATGGGCTCTCGTGGCATGGTTGGTTTTGACCTGGCCTTTCATTAGAAGGGGCTAGCGTTCGATCCCAAGTATGAGGTAGAAATTTATTTCTATTTGAACACGATGTTGTGTTGATATTTATCCATATATATATATATATATATATATATATATATATATATATATATATATATATACTGTATATATATATATCAGATCGGCCACCACAACCCTATTGATAATGGTATAACGAGAATTCTCGTCTCCTAAAAATCATTTCGTGAAGTAGTTATTGGGAGAATATTGAAGGGGTATAAATTACACTATTATTATTATTATTATTATTATTATTATTATTACCTAAGCTACAACCTTAGTTGGAAAATCAGGATGCTATAAGCCCAAGGGCTCCAACAGGGAAAATAGCCCTGTGAGGAAAGGAAATAAGGAAATAAATACACTACAAGAGAAGTAATTAACAATTAAAATAAAATATTTTAGACACAGTAATAATATTGAAATAGATCTTTCATATATAAACTAAAAAAAAACTTGAATAAAACTGTACATTCTATTTTCGTAAAGTATAATGCACGTTCTAAAATCTAAAAAGAAGTGCATGTCCTAAGATCCTGTATAAAACGTTTTCCCCTTATCCTGCAAACGTTTCCCCTCATCTTGCAAAGACCTATTTCAAGGGGCGAGGGGAGAAGTGACATGCAACGCCATCTAGTTGCCAAATAAGACACTTCTCTCAAGATTTAGTTTTAGCCTTTGTCCACCAACTAGATTTTTTTCCCCCAGAAGAATTTCTTGCCTTGAAAAGTGTAGTTTAGTTCCAATACTAGGTTGGTTTGCTGTTGCTTGCTGTATTGTTATTAAATCTGCTAATCAAACAATTATATGAGGCACTGCAATCTAGGATTGATTGTGGGACGAAAGTTCCGAAGTAACACCTACGTCACTGCAGTTTAAAGTTCGCTCATGAATGGCAGAGGCAAGGGACAGTGACATTGCTCTATCAAGCAGGACAATGTCCTAGAGTCTAGGACCTAGAGATTGACCATATGTTATGATCAGCTGCCAAGCCTTCTCTCCACTAAAGCTGGGCCAAGGAGGGCAAGACAATGGCTGCTGATGAAACAGCAGATAGACCTATAGGCTCCCACAAACGCCCCATCCTTAGCTCATAAGGATGGTGAGATTGCAGCGACCAAAGGAACTAATGAGTTTTGAGAGGGGCTCGAACCCCAGTTTGGCGTTCACCCGTCAGGGACGTTACTCCATAGGCCACCACAACCCTACACTAATTAGAGATAAAATTAAAGTCAAATACTGTATCGTTGGAACTTCAGACGTTCAGACTTGGCGTAAATACTTATTTTCTTTAATCACTGGGCTGTTTTCCCTGTTGGAACCCTTGGGCTTATAGCATCCTGCTTTTCCAACTAGGGTTGTAACATGGCTAGTAGTAGTAGTTGTAATAATAATAATAATAATAATAATAATAATAATAATAATAATGATAATAATAATAATATTATTATTATTATTATAAAAATAATATAAATAAGAATACATTGAAGGATACTCAGTAGAGTGCATGACCTCCACCGTGACCTTGACCTTTGACATTGACCTTCCAAAATTTAATCATTCTCAGCTTTTTATTTAACACACACTCACACACACACACACACAAGGGGTAAAACACAACCTCCTTCCAACTACGTTGGCGGAGATGATAATAATAATAATAATAATAATAATAATGATAATAATAATAATAATAATAATAATAGTAATAATAAATGAAACAAGGAAATCTCCACTATAAACCACTAGTCTCTGAAGACTATGATTAACAGAAAGAAAATATTAATGATAACTACCACGACAATTTAATGATAATAGCACGAGGCTCTTAGACTAATTTGTAATTAAACTCTTAACTACCACCACAACATGTCTTTAAGGAAAGGCATAATTTAACTAGAGTTCCTCCTCATTTCAAGTCCCCCAAACGAGGCCAGACCAGATATACTTTCCAATTCATTCTAATTATTTCTAAAACTTTCTAATTAATTATAATAATTTCTAATAATATTCTAATTAATTTTAATTATTTCTAATATTTTTCTAATTAATTCTAATATTCTTTCTAATTAGTTCTAATTATTTCTAATATTTTCTAATTAATTCTAATTATTTATATTTTTCTAATTAATTTTGATTATATCTAATATTCTTTCTAATTAATTTTAATTATTTTTAATATTCTTTCTAATTAATTCTAATTATTACTAATAATCTTTCTAGTTGATTTATTTTATTTCTAATAGTCTTTCTAATTAGTTTTACTTATTTATAATATATCTAATTAACTCTAATTATTTTTAATATTTTTTTAATTATTTCTAATTATTTCTAATATTCTTTCTAATTAATTCAAATAATTTATAATACTCTTTCTAATTAGTTCTAATAATATTTTTAATTAATTCCAATTATTTCTAATATTCTTTCTAATTAAATTCAATTTCTAATAGTCTTTCTAATTATTCATATTTCTGATTAATTCTAATTATCTATAATATTCTTTCTAATTAATTCAAATTATTTCTAATATTCTTTCTAAATAATTATAGTCATTTCTAATATTCTTTCTAATTAATT
>NC_090729.1:114588784-114641284 GCF_036898095.1 Palaemon carinicauda
TTTATTTTTCCTTTTTTTCCCTTCCTCACTGAGCTATTTTCCCTGTTGGGGCCCCTGGGCTTATAGCATCCTGCTTTTCCAACTAGGGTTGTAGCTTAACAAGGAATAATAATAATAATAATAATAATAATAATAAATCATATATAAGCGTACAGTGGTAACGTATTCGCCTAGCATTCGTATGGCAGCAGATCGATCCCAGCCCTGGACCGTGAGTTTAAGCTGTTTACTGGGGAGGCCACTGCTGTGGTTGGGCACTGCAATGGTAGGGTTGGGCTTGTCCGACTGAGGTTATCGTGAGCATCTATTCTGATGAAACTAGAACTTAAAACTGATACCTCTAGCTTTATTCGATTTAAGAGGAAAGTATTAAACTCTTGAAACAAACTTAAGAAGGTCAAACGTTTGCTAAATTCTTTTCAATTGAACGTTTTAGAGGTGATGCGAAGCTGAATTATTCTAACGTTGTTACTGAATTTGAAATATTTCATAATTTTCAATCAATACTTCTATATTGTACATTTTGGTATTCCCTTATTTTCTTACTTACAGGGCTTCTTCTCTTGTTGGGGCCCTTGGGCTTGTACCATCCTGGTTTTTTCCAATGAGGATTGTAGCTTGGCTAATAATAATAATAATAATAATAATAATAATAATAATAATAATAATAATATTTTCCATGTCACTTTTCTAACTAGGGTTGTAGCTTAGATAATAATAATAATAATAATAATAATAATAATAATAATAATAATAATAATAAACAAGGTTTATTTTTATGTCACCAAGAACAGGCAAATAGAAATTATCAGAATAGGGAAACTCGTATTTAACATCGTTTGGGGTTATGGTGGCCGATGTGGTAACATTCCTGACTGGTGAACGCCAGACAGGGGTTCGAGTCTCGCTCAAATTCGTTAGTTCCTTTGGTCGCTACAATCTCACCACCCTTGTGAGCTAAGGATGGGGATTTTGGGGGAGCATATAAGTCTATCTGCTGAGTCATGACCAGCCACTACCTGGCCCTCCTTGGTCCTAGCTTGGGGGGAGAGGGGGGCTTGGGCACTGATCATATGGAAATATGGTCAGTCTCTAGCGCATTGTCCTGCTTGATAGGGCATATCACTGTCCCTTGCCTCTGCCATTCATGAACGGCCTTTAAGACTTTAAAGACTAGCTTTAAAATATAAAATGTAAATGGCCTATTAGTAACGTCTCTGCCTGGTGATCGTCAGACTGGGGTTCGAGTCCCGCTCAAACTCATTAGTTTCTTTAGTGTTTGTAACCTTACCATCCTATGAATTTGAATTGTTTTTCAAACTCTTTTGTTTATAATCCGAAGAAGCGTCACATACTATTTGGAAGAGAGAGAGAGAGAGAGAGAGAGAGAGAGAGAGAGAGAGCTCTATCATGTCACATATCGATATTTTTACCTTTCTTAGAAATTCAGAGTAGAGATAAAATTAGTCATTGATCTGATTTTGAACATGAAAATAGCGTCTTATGGATCAGTCTTTGATGAAGAAGAGGGTGGAAATGATATATGTGGTTAGGGATTTTACTGAAAATGTAAATACAACATCATGTAAACATCTAAACATCCAGATATCAGCGAACATTAGCGAATGTTTTAATGTTGGACAGCCTGACACGCTTCTATTCATAATTACATCTATTTTGTATTTGATATTTGATATTTCATACTTCATTTATTTCCCTACTTAATTTATTTATTTCTTTACTCCCTTTACTCACTGGCCTATTTTTCCCTGTTGGAGCCTTTGGGCTTATAGCATCCTGCTTTTCCAACTGAGGTTGCAGCTTAGCTAATAATAATAATAATAATAATAATAAATAATAATAATAATAAGAAGGCCTTCATCAGGGAAAATAACCCATATGATCAGCCCCCAAGCCACCTCTCAGGCCAAGCTAGGACCAGGGAGAACCAGGCAATGCCTGTTAATGACTTATCAAGTAAACCTATATGCATTACTAAAGCTAGGACCAGGGAGGACCAGGCAATGCCTGCTGATGACATTACAAGAAACTATTCGATCTTAAGTGGGACTCGACACCGGTCCGGCAAGGTTGCAGACATTACAAGAAACGATTGAGCTTAGGTGGGAATCAATCTACGGTCCGGTGAGGTTGCAGACATTACAAGAAACTATCGATCTTAAGTGGGACTCGAACTCTGGTCCGGCGAGGTTGCCGACACTACAAGAAACTATTCGATCTTAAGTGGGACTCGAACTCTGGTCCGGCGAGGTTGCAGACACTACTAGAAACTATCGATCTTAAGTGGGACTCGAACTCTGGTCCGGCGAGGTTGCCGACACTACAAGAAACTATTCGATCTTAAGTGGGACTCGAACTCTGGTCCGACGAGGTTCCAGACACTACAAGAAACTATTCGATCTTCAGTGGGACTCGAACTCTGGTCCGTCGAGGTTCCAGACACTACAAAAAACTATTCGATCTTAAGTGGGACTCGAACTCTGGTCCGACGAGGTTCCAGACACTACAAGAAACTATTCGATCTTAAGTGGGACTCGAACTCTGGTCCGGCGAGGTTGAAGACAATACAAGAAACTATCGATCTAAAACGGGACTCGAACTCCGGTCCGGCGATCGCCAGGCAGGGACGTCTCCAAACAGGCCACCACAACCCTTCGCATTGCGCGACACAAATTCCCTTTCGGAGCATTATTACCCGAGGGCGTCCTCATTCTGGTGCCGTGTTAGGCTTATTCCAGGTAGCTGGTCTGGGCCATCCTTATTCTACAAGGTGGAACCACAACGGATACTAATCGGTTTATGTGGGAATGTTATCTCTGGCGGTCTATTCCCGACGTTGATATTATGTAAACACGCAGAACACGTTTGCAGCGTAAACTACGGTCTGTTATGCTTCTTGAGAAGCCTTTTTTTTTTAAGGCTATCTTCTTTAGAGAGAGAGAGAGAGAGAGAGAGAGAGAGAGAGAGAGACTGTCGTTCAGAGTATAAGATTATATGTATAAGAATACAAAAAACGTGTCTTTAAAATCAAAACGAGAGAGAGAGAGAGAGAGAGAGAGAGAGAGAGAGACTGTCGTTCAGAGTATAAGATTATATGTATAAGAATACAAAAAACGTGTCTTTAAAATCAAAACGAGAGAGAGAGAGAGAGAGAGAGAGAGAGAGAGAGAGAGAACACAAAAAACTCTGTCGTTCAGAGTTTAAGATTATATGTAAATTAATACAAAAAACGTGTTTCTTTAAAATCACGAGAGAGAGAGAGAGAGAGAGAGAGAGAGAGAGAGAGAGAGTACAAAAAAAATTATCATTCAGAATAAAAGGTATGGTAATAGAGATAAACCGTGTTTATCTAAAACCAAAAGGAGAGAGAGAGAGAGAGAGAGAGAGAGAGAGAGAGAGAGAGTACAAAAAATGTCATTCACAATATAAGATTATGTGTATATGAAGATAAAAAACGTGTTTCTTTAAAATCAAAAGGAGAGAGAGAGAGAGAGAGAGAGAGAGAGAGAGAGCCTTTTATCATTCCAAATACAAAAAATATGTACATAATGTCGAGATAAAAAGTCCTGTTCATAAAAGTACAAAGATTTTTTCGTGGAATGAAAAATAATCTATTGACGAACAAAAGGCTGAAGAATAAAATTCTGAAAATGACGACCAACTAATGGATGCTTAAAACTCCAGAATAAAAATGCCATTGCAGAACTGCTTCCATAAAAACCGATATTGATAAAAATTACTCTACAGACAATATAGATTAATATTTACCATTTCATATGCAGTGCAGTAAATGGAAAACATTCTGTTGTATTCCAAAAGTAAAGTGTTACATTTGTCCCCCCACAAATAAACATGTCAGCCATAACTGATGATATAAAAGCATTGTTTGTTCAAAATACAGAGTTTAATATTTACTGATTGTTTTTTATCTGTTGATTTCCAAACGGACAATGGCGAGGATTATTCACACATTAGGGATGAGGTATTTCTGACAGCAATGATTGATGGAATCTGCCGTTGAGATACTACCGCTAGAGAGTTATGGGGTCTTTTGACTGGCCAGACAGTACTACATTGGATCCTCCTCTCTGGTTACGGTTCATTTTCCCTTTGCCTACATACACACTGAATAGTCTGGCATATTCTTTACATATTCTCCTCTATCCTCATACACCTGACAACACAGATTACCAAACAATTCTTCATCACCCAAGGGGTTACTGCACTGTAATTGTTCAGTGCCACTTTCCTCTTGGTAAGGGTAGAAGAGACTCTTTAGCTATGGTAAGCAGCTCTTCTAGGAGAAGAACACTCCAAAATCAAAACACTGTTCTCTAGTCTTGGGTAGTGCCATAGCCTCTGTACCATGGCCTTTCACTGTCTTGGGTTAGAGTTCTCTTGCTTGAGGGTACACTCGAGCACACTCTCCTATCTTATTTCTCTTCCTCTTGTTTTGTTAAAGTTTTTATAGTTTATATAGGAGATATTTATTGTTGTTACTCTTCTTAGAATATTTTATTTTCCTTTTTTCCTTTCCGCACTGAGCTATTTTCCCTGTTGGAGCCCCTGGGCTTATAGCATACTGCTTTTCCAACTAGGGTTGTAGCTTAGTAAGTAATAATAATAATAATAATAATACAATTGGGGTGGTGTCTCTTCTATGTATACACAGACACACACACACACACACACATATATATATATATATATATATGAGCCCATTTAACCTTAGTCTGTCATTTGTAAAGCCAAAATTATGTGGATTTAGTTACAATTGTGACAAAATAATTGCCCATATGCACATAAAAAAAAAAATCTTGCTTTTTTCAACACGATTATAAACTAAAAGTTTATAAAGTTTTTTAAATAACCATCTGGTGTAGGCTACTTGTTTTAATAGATTGGTATTCCGGTTTAATTGTTAATTTATTACAACAAAATTATTCATTTTCTGTAGCGTTTCTATCCGGTATTATCTTTGTATTTAAACTAATCTTACCTACATCTTAAATGACCCGAGTAACTGGGTTTTTCCCTGTCTGTTTATGACAGCCCTTAATCAATTTGAGACAAGGGCTTCTATAAGGTAATTGCAGGCGAGTGTTATATCTCCTGTATCTGTCCATAGATCAATCAAAATTGATTGAGATCAATCACGTGTCGAGTGGATTTAAAAGGCCTTAGAAATGATGTTAGGATGAAGTTTTCATAAAGAGGACATATTGGATTACCTCGTCAGAAACGCTGTGTATATATCACTTTGGAAGAGAGAGAGAGAGAGAGAGAGAGAGAGAGAGAGAGAGGGACTGTAAATATATCACTGCAGGAGAGAGAGAGAGAGAGAGAGAGAGGCTGTAAATATATCACTGTAGAAGAGAGAGAGAGAGAGAGAGAGAGAGAGAGAGAGAGAGGCTGTAAATATATCACTGTAGAAGAAGAAGAAGAAGAAGAAGAAGAAGAAGAAGAGAGAGAGAGAGAGAGAGAGAGAGAGAGAGAGGGGCTGTAAATATATCACTGTAGAAGAGAGAGAGAGAGAGAGAGAGAGAGAGAGACAGAGAGAGAGAGAGAGAGAGAGAGAGGCTGTAAATATATCACTGTAAGAGAGAGAGAGAGAGAGAGAGAGACAGAGAGAGGCTGTAAATATATCACTGTAGAAGAGAGAGAGAGAGAGAGAGAGAGAGAGAGAGAGATATTAATTTCTACGTGGAATTTATTCATCCAATTGCTAGACAGTCTAATCACCCCACAATGGACAAACTAATCTAGGATCTCAATTGTATCCCTGAAACCGTTTGATGAATCCTATGCTTCTAAACTGTGATTTCATATTCCCAATTTCCTCGAAGCCACCGACTGGGGCTGGCCTCAATTTCCGTTGATTGATATTGCTAGCAGGTAATTTCAGCTACGTGATCTTGTGTAACTAGGATTCTCCTCTATGACGTATCACGCGTTGTGAAATATGGTACGATCATGTATAAGGAATAGTAAAGATTACTGAGAGGATATGTATGTGACGACTGAGATGGTGTGGGCATGTGTTGAGAATGGATGGTGGGGAGGGAGTGAGGAGGGCTTGGTGGAAACTATCAGGGGAAGAAGATCACGAGGGAGGCGGAGAATTAGATGGCGAGATAAGGTGAAGGATGATATGGAGAGAAGAGGTTTGGTGGAAGAGGATGCCTTTGATTGAAGGCATTGGAGAGGGCACATCCAGCGACCGACCCCTTAATGTAGCGCTAACCGCAGGGAAGAAGATGCGATGATGTACAAAGTACAAGAAAAGTAATGAACCATTAAAATGAAATATATTGAGAACAGGGTTATCGTAGCCTAATTAGTAATATTTCTAGCTGGTGATTGCCAGACGGGGGTTCGAGTCTCGCTCAAAACTCGTTAGTTCTTTTGGTGTCTGCAACCTCACCATCCTCGGGAACTAGGGCTGGGCCGTTTGGGGAAGACTGTAGGTCTACCTGCTGAGTCATCAGCAGCTATTTCCTGGCCCTCCCTGGTCCTAGCTTGGGTGGAGATGGGGCTTGGGGGGAGATCACATGATATATGGTCAGTCTCTGCCTGGTGATCCTCAGACAGCGTTTCGAGTCCCGCTCAAACTTGTTAGTTCCTTAGGTCATTGCAACCTCACCATCCTTGTGAGCTAAGGATGGGGCATTTAAGGGAGCCTATAGGTCTACCTGCTGAGTCATCTGTAGCCATTACCTTGCCTTCCATGGTCCTAGCTTGGGTGGAGACAGGGCTTGGGTGCTGATCATATGACTTTAAAAAAATAACACATGAATTGTCGGAGACTACAAGGAACCTTCCTTTCTGTAAAGAGTTGATTATAAAACAGTACCTTGATTTAAAAAAATGACATGAAGTTTTCTTTTTTTAATTTTTATTTCGAATAACTGTGTTCGAAGATATTTTTTCGAAGAACTTGTTTTCAAAGTCGTATTTGTCAACTTCCATTCGATGTCAAGGAATTGCGTGTTCTTGAATTCATTATCGAACTAATGGATATATTATCTATATCAATATAATCTTATTTGATCCAAAATACTTGATAAGTTTAATCAGGATGATCCATGTTGCTTAAAAACAGATCCTAATTCTAATTCTAGCGACAGTAGTCACCTGTTTCGTAGTTTGCCGTTTGGAATACAACGTAAGAAAATACATTGTTTACGAAGTGGCGATCGGACTTTCAGGGCTACCAACTCACAGAACGTCACAAGACGTATATTACTGTAAATATGATATATCAAGAACCTTTAGCAACCCCAAACATAAGTAATATCATATTCATGCGTTTTAAATTGTTAGATATATGTCTCTAATGGTTCTTTATATATCAATATAGATATATTACATAGTATTTTGTTGGTAGTTCAAGTATTCAGGGCTACCAATTCACAGAACGTCACAAGAAGTATATTTACTGTAAATATGATATATTGAGAACGTTTAGCAACCCCAAACTTAGGGAAATAAAAAAATCTTAGATTTTAAATTGTGTGATATATGTATCTAATGGACGCTAATATATTATTATAGATATATTTAAACGTAATTAGTTGGTAGTTTAGGCATTCATGTCGTCTATGATTTGAGAGTCCATTATCAGCGGAGGGTTAAAATAAAAGTCCAGGTCATTAATAGATTATTTATCTTCATTATATTAGGCATAGAATATTTATGAAATAGAACATTATAAAAAATAAATCACTACTGCAGGAATTATAATTTCGATACAATAATGGTGCCGTGATAAAGACGAATATTACCAACAGATGGCGTTCGTGCTTTGTTTATAGTTAAAAATATCTGAAAATTTTCTCAGGTGGAGGACCAAGAAGTAATCACGTGACCACCTCCGTATATACCAGTATCAATACCAAACAAGAATATCTGTAATAGATATATGTCGAAATACTTATCAAAATGACTTAAATGTTGTGTTTTAATCTCTATCTCTTATTAGGAAATATAGTTTTATTCAGAAAAGAGGTATAATTGGGTAATCACCATTTATCTATTGGTGAACAATGGTAATTTCTTCATTAATAGGTAATTTTGTGATCAATATGACTATGATTCCTCTTGTCATTTCAAACGTAACCAATGTAGTATTGCTTTACAGTTTCTGGGACCGACAGGAACATGTGTTTCATCTTGCTTTTTCTTTATTTGCTATCCAATGTTTTGATGACTACTTGTCTTAATAGGGAAATATTATTAAAGCTATCTATAATTTCTTAAAAATGTAATATTCAATTGATCGTATTTTCTAACTGACATAATGACGTTAGTCTACGTGAATCACAACTTTAAATAGATATAGAGCATTTCAGATTTACCTTTCATAGAGAGAGAGAGAGAGAGAGAGAGAGAGAGAGAGAGAGAGAGAGAGAGAGAGCGAGAGAGAGAGAGAGAGTTTATAAGTTATTTTCATGTCATAAGTTTCTATTTTCTATCTTTATAATCATTAATCCAGAGTAGGATGATTGTTGACTCTTTCAAAATCAGAATTCAAAATAGATACAGAGTATGAGAGAGAGAGAGAGAGAGAGAGAGAGAGAGAGAGAGAGAGAGAGAGAGAGAGAGAGAGAGAGAGAGAGAGACTATGAGTTATTTCCATGACCCAAGTTAATGATTCCACAACAATTAAACTTAGAGTAGGATGATTATTGACTCTTTCAAACAGATGAGGGGTCATGATTCCTCTTTGGGAAGCTATCATCAAAGTGATCAATGCTTTCACAAATTGTTTTCCTAAATGAGCGTCGAATCAATGCCAATATGGTCCCATCCAGGTGGTAATCTATTCATTATAGGGTATTCATAGTACAAACTAGAACATTGTGAAGTCATTGATCAGTTTTGATGGAATATTGAAACACAAGTGGCTGGAGTATAATAAAGAGTATTGATTGATCCTCACGTGATACTTTCTAGCAAATTCATCTGCATAAGTGTTGGAAGCTAATATTGCAACCATATTAATATCAAAGCACAAGGGACGTGAAACGGGAGAAATGTCAAAAGGCACAAGGGACATGAATTGTGAAAAATATTGTAAGAGATAAGGGACGTGAAGCATGAGAAATGTCGTAAGACACAAGGAACGCAAAACGGGAGAAATGTCGTAAGAGACAAGGGATGTGAAGCATGAAAAATGTCGTGAGACACAAGGTTCGTGAAACGTGAGAAATGTCGTATGAGACAAGTGACTTGAAGCATGAGAAATGTTATATGGCACAAGGGATGTGAAATGTGAGAAATGTCGTAAGAGACAAGGGACAGGAAGCATGAGAAATTTCATAATGCACAAGGGATGTGAATCGTAAGAAATGTCGTAAGGCACAAAGAATGTGAAACGTAAGAAATATCGTAAGGCACAAGGGATGTGAAACGTGAGAAATGTCGTAAGGGACCAGGGACGTGAAGTGTGAGAAATGTCGTAAGGTACAAAGGACAATAAATGCAAAAAATGTGGTAAGGTATAGGGGACATTAAGTGTGAGAAATGTCGTAAGGCACAAGGGATGCGAAACGTGAGAAATGTTGTAAAGGACCAGGGACGTGAAGTGTGAGAAATGTCGTAAGGCACAAAGGACAATAAATGCAAAAAATTTGGTAAGGCATAGGGGACATTAAGTGTGAGAAATATCGTAAGGCACAAGGGATGCGAAATGTGAGAAATATCGTAAGGGACCAGGGACGTGAAGTGTGAGAAATGTCGTATGGCACAAAGGACAATAAATGCAAAAAATGTGGTAAGGCATAAGAGACATTAAGTGTGAGAAATGTCGTAAGGCACAAGGGATGCGAAACGTGAGAAATGTTGTAAGGGACCAGGGACGTGAAGTGTGAGAAATGTCGTAAGGCACAAAGGACAATAAATGCAAAAAATGTGGTAAGGCATAGGGGACATTAAGTGTGAGAAATGTCGTAAGGCACAAGGGATGCGAAATGTGAGAAATATCGTAAGGGACCAGGGACGTGAAGTGTGAGAAATGTCGTATGGCACAAAGGACAATAAATGCAAAAAATGTGGTGAGGCATGAGAGACATTAAGTGTGAGAAATGTCGTAAGGCACAAGGGATGCGAAACGTGAGAAATGCCGTAAGGGACCAGGGATGTGAAGTGTGAGAAATGTCATAGGCACAAAGGACAATAAATCAAAAAATGTGGTAAGGCATAAGGGACATTAAGAGTGAGAAATGTTGTAAGGCACATGGGATGCGAAACGTAAGAAATGTTGTAAGGGACCAGGGACGTGAAGTGTGAGAAATGTTGTAAGGGACAAAGGACGTGAAACGTAAGATATGTGGTAAGGCACAAGGGATGTGAAAATTGAGAAATGACATAAAGAAAGAGGGACATGAAATGTAAGAAATGTTGTAAGGGACAAAGGCCGGGTGAGAAATGTCATAAGGGACAAGGGGCATGAATCGTGAGAAATGTCATATGGCACAGGGCGCGTGAAATGTAATAAATGTCTTAAGGGGCAGGCACGTGAAACATGAGAAAAGTCGTAAGGCACAAGGGATATGAGACGTGAGAAATATCTTATGATACACGGCACGTGGAACATGGGAAATGTTGTAAGGCACAAGGGACATGAAATGAGAGAAATGTCGTAAGACACAAGGTGCGTGAAACGTAAGAAATATTGTAAGGCACAAGGGATGTGAAACGGGAGAAATGTCGTAAGGCACAAGGGACGTGAAACGGGAGAAATGTCGTAAGGCACAAGGCTTGTGAAACGTAAGAAATGTCGTAAGGCACAAGGGATGTGAAACGTGAGAAATGTCTTAAGGTACAAAGGACATGCTATTCGGCATTTAAACCCAAATCCG
The DNA here is from genome assembly GCF_036898095.1 of Palaemon carinicauda. Classification (NCBI taxonomy): domain Eukaryota; kingdom Metazoa; phylum Arthropoda; class Malacostraca; order Decapoda; family Palaemonidae; genus Palaemon; species Palaemon carinicauda. The sequence goes on from NC_090729.1 coordinate 114,599,668, forward strand.
GTGAATTCCGCAGCCATGATTTCTATCCCAGATCAGTGATGTGATTTCACGCCCTGCTTCCACAATATTCCCCTAAGCAATACGGATATTCTTTCCCCCCCTCAATTTATCTTCTTTGCGAGACACATTTCAGAGATGTGAGGTGAAAGCTTTTTTTTTGCAGAGGGATCAGACGCATCAGGAAATTTATATAAATTTTCATATTTCATTTGCTATTGTTAAGATGTTTTTCCTTGATGCATGTCTTTGTACTTCTTGTTTGATCTTTAATTGTAATGTCATCAAATGGAGGTGTTTCTACTGTATTCACTATTTATTGCATTTGTTTTAAATATTCAGCTCACAAACATGCATACAAACACACACACACACACACACACACACACATATATATATATATATATATATATATATATATATATATATATGATAAATTTTGCCCATTACACGTGTTTTTCATAACCAAATAAGTCATATATTTTGATACATTAATGTCTGGATTCTCTTACCGACCTCGGGATCAGAGCCGAAGGCGGAACGACTCAAAGACAATAGCTTCTGACGAATTAAACAAGTAATAAGATTTCTTTTACTCAACCTTCAACCGATGTATCTCTCGATTACTGAGGTTGATAAGAAAAAATAAAAAAAGGATTTTGCAGGTCGGAGTATTGATATACCTTAGAAGAAATAGATGATAAAGTTCTGTAATAAGCATTAAGGTATTAATATTCTACCATTAAGTGAAATCCGTGTGATAGAAAAAGCTAGATCTATGAAGAACAATTAGAAAAACTTTCCCTTGTGGTTCATAAGGCTGACATTGGCCCTTGGTCTTACAATGGTTGAAGATAGGGATAACACAGTCTCTTATCTCGTAACATCTAATAAACAGTCTTTTCGCATGATTTTTAAACAGCAAATCCTTCATAATGTCTATCATTTTCCAGTCCGGTGTCTAATATTCTCATCTTCTTCGTATCAGGTAAAATCTTTTGCAATCAAGGAAATATTTTGGATTAAAGAAAAAAAAAAAAACACAAGTCGATATTGGTTAATTTATGGCCTTCTTTTATTTTTCGGATTAATTTCCCACACCGGTTTGGTCTTCCTGGGAGTTTTATGTAAAAGCATTCGAAAATGATAATTGAGAAATTTCTCATGTACCTCACCTATGGCAATATGAGCATTGGACCTTATTACTTCCACCTGATTTATTAATTTATTTGATATTCATTTATTTATTTATTTATTTGTCTGTTTCTGTCTGTCTGTGGACATGATTACGTCTAAACTGCTCAACTGATTTTAGGTCATCGACGACCCCATTCAATTTTGGAGATGGTCCAGATCCGGATTCAAGATCTAAATTTTTTTCCATTTGAAATATAACGTCAAAACAAATTAACGGATTTTGACGAAATTTCCACCATATATTACGCCATGGATGACTCCATTAACTTTTGGAGATGATCCGGTTCTGAATCTGGAGTCTAGATTCAGATTTGCGTATTTTCCATTTTGAATATAACGGCAAAACAAATTGACGGATTTTGACGAGATTCCATCACATCTGAGGCCATAGACGACTCCATTAACTTTTGGAGATGATTTGCTTCCGGATCCGGAGTCTAGACCTAGATTTGCTTTTTTTTCTATTATGAATGTAACGTCAAAAAAAATTAATGGATTTTGACAAAATTTCCACATTTCCATGGATGACTTCATTATCTTTTGGGGATGATCCAGTTCCGGATCCGGAGTCTACAGTACTGTATATCCGGATTTGCTTTTTTTTCCATTTTAAATATAACGTCAAGCAAATTAATGGATTTTGCCAAATTTACACCACAACTTATTCCATGGATGACTCCATTATCTTTTGGAGATGATCCGGTTCCGGATCCGGAGTCTAGATCCACATTTACCTTTTTTCTATTTTGAGTATAACATCAAAACAAATCAACGGATTTTGACAAAATTTCCATTACATATGAGGCCTTAGACGACTCCATTAACTTTCGGAGATGATCCGGTTCTGGATTCGGAGTGTAGATCCGGATTCGGTTTTTCCTATTATGAATACGTCAAAACAAATTGACGGATTTTGACAAAATTTCCACCACATCTGAGTCCATGGACGACCTTATTAACTTTTGGAGATGATCTGGTTCCGGATCCAAAGTCTAAATCCGAATTTGCATTTTTCCTATCATGAATATAACGTTGAAACAAATTGACGGATTTTGACAAAATTTCTACCACATCTGAGTCCATGGAGGACCTCATTAACTTTTGGAGATGATCCGGTTCCGGATCCAAAGTCTAAATCAGGATTTGCGTTTTTCCTATCATGAATACATCGAAACAAATTGACGGATTTTGACGAAATTTCTACCACATCTGAGTCCATGGAGGACTTCATTAACTTTTGGAGATGATCTGGTTCCGGATCCAAAGTCTAAATCAGGATTTGCATTTTTCCTATCATGAATATGACGTCGAAACAAATTGACGGATTTTGACAAAATTTCTACCACATCTGAGTCCATGGAGGACCTCATTGACTTTTGGAGATGATCTGGTTCCGGATCTAAAGTCTAAATCCGGATTTGCGTTTTTCCTATCATGAATATAACGTCAAAACAAATTGACGGATTTTGACGAAATTTCTACCACATCTGAGTCCATGGAGGACCTCATTAACTTTTGGAGATGATCTGGTTCCGGATCCAAAGTCTAAATCAGGATTTGCATTTTTCCTATCATGAATATAACGTCGAAACAAATTGACGGATTTTGACAAAATTTCTACCACATCTGAGTCCATGGAGGACCTCATTAACTTTTGGAGATGTTCTGGTTCCGGATCCAAAGTCTAAATCCGGATTTGCGTTTTCCTATCATGAATATAACGTCGAAACAAATTGATGGATTTTGACAAAATTTCTACCACATCTGAGTCCATGGAGGACTTCATTAACTTTTGGAGATGATCTGGTTCCGGATCCAAAGTCTAAATCCGGATTTGCGTTTTTTCTATCATGAATATAACGTCAAAACAAATTGACGGATTTTGCCGAAATTTCCACCACATCTTATGCCACGTACGAATCTGTTAACTTTTGGAGATGATCTGGTTCCAGATCCAAAGTCTAGATCCGGATTTGCGTTTTTTTCTATTATGAAGATAATATCAAAACAAATTGACGGATTTTGACAAAATTTCCACCACATCTTACGCCATGGATGACTTCATTAACTTTTGGAGATGATCTGGTTCCAGATCTGGAGTCTAGATCCAGATTTGCGTTTTTAACATTTTGAATATAACGATAAGACAAATTGACGCATTTTGACGAAATATCCATCACATCTGAGTCATTGGACGACCCCATTAACTTCTGGAGATGATCCGGTTCTGGATCCGGAGTCTAGATCCGGATTTGTCAATTCTTGGGTCACGGATGATTTCGCTGATTGAATTTTGGACGTAATCTGGATCAGATGCAAATCGAATATATTTCTTTTTGTGTCAACGTCATCCTCTGGCGGAGGTCAGAAATCTGTGATTGCTCTTTTTTGTTATATTGAGGGTACACTTAGGCACACTATTCTATCTTATTTCTCTCGCCCCCATTTTTTTGAGGCTTTTATAGTTTAAATATGATAGATCTATTTTAATGTTGTTACTGATCTTAAAATATTTTGTATTGTTCATTACTTTTCTTGTACAGTAGTTTATATATATCCTTGTTTCCTTTCCTTACTTGGCCCTGTTGGAGCCCTTGGACTTATAACATCCTGCTTTTTCAATTAGGGTTATAGCTTAGCTAATAATAATAATAATAATAATAATAATAATAATAATAATATAACCGAAGAACAGTTTTGTGCATGAGAATTAGAGCCTAATAAATGTATATCAACACACACTTGTTAACAAAATGATGGTATTGTGATATGACGCACATATTATTATTATTATTATTATTATTATTATTATTATTAGCTAAGCCATAACCCTAGTCGGAAAAACAGGATGCTATAAGCCCTGCGGGCCCAACAAGTAATATAGCCCAATGAGGAAAGGAAACAAGGAAAAATAAAATATTTCAAGAACTGTAACTACATTGAAATAAATATCAAAATATCAAAACTAATGTTAATATCACTACATTAAATTGCCTACAGGTTAAATACTTTAATATAATCACATATCTAAGTACTGAGAAGGCGAAGCCAATTTATAATAGATGATTTATTCATATGTTTATAATAACACATATGAATGAATAGGTAAATAAAATAATCGAAGATGATAGAATGTTTAGTTCTTTCTCTAAGATGAATTTTGCTGATCAAAGTGCTTAACAATAATTAAATGAATGGATACATTACCCTAATATCAAAGGATGAAATACATAAAAGAAACCTATTTCATCACGGCAATAGTGAGAGTTCAATTTTGTATCATATTTAAATTTATTATAGACGAAAAAGCAATAAATATTTCCTGTAACGATCATCCATAACAGAACGTAGAATATGTAAAAATCTACTTCAATGTTTTAATAACTTCACCATATAAAGTAGAAACACAGTAATAGTAAAATGAAATAAAGGAAAAGGGTGATAGATTGATACTTGTGTAGAAATATGTGGCAAGTATAAATTATATTAAATTCCAATATTTTTTGAGAGTTTTCCGACCAAAAATTACGTCATGGAAGGTTCCAGAATGCGAGGATTATAGAGCTCTACATACTGTTTATTTTCATGGCCAATAGATGGCCTTAGTAGTAGAATACCAAATTGCTAATTATCCCCATCATCCACTCATTATCATTTTTATTACTTCATTTCTGTTGCTATTGGAGCACAAAATTGCTATAAAACAGACGCACGTGAACTTACTGTTTCTTGTTGTCTGGCCAAGTTAATAATTACAAATTTCACCATATATATCACAGAAATAATTCCTCAATAAACAATCGTTAGTTCAATTACATTTAGGGGGTCAGTGAGGGTGGGGGGGGGGGGTCACCAGATATGCCACATGAACTGAAATCGGTGAGACAATCAAGTAATTACACAGTTATTTGATCTAATTTTCTATTACCTTTTATGAAACCAGAATATAATTAATATGTTTCATGATATGACATGTATTGTTAGTGAAAACTACATAGATTAACAACATTGTTACACTCCGAAAGGCATAATAACGCTGACCCCCCCAAGTTTAACTTTTCCGCCAACAGATGGCATCAGAGGCATCTTGACCCAACTAATATAGTATATTATTTGAGGACCACGTGTGTCCAAAAAGTGTAGTAGGAAGGTAGAGGCTAGAAGATTGGTAGTTGGCAAATAGTCCAACGATCGTTTACTTGTTAGGAATGGATATTTTTATCAGAAAATGATGTGATTTTTTTTTCATATGCTATAGGAAGCAACCAGAGTTTAATTATATAAGTGTTTAGTATATCCTATCTTCATCAGAACACATCGATAATGAGTCATGTCTCTGTACAAGTGACCAAAGTAACAATCATCAGCATAGTTAAGGTTGGTGGGACGAGTTTAGGACAGCGCTGCCAAATGGAATATCCTTGAAGGGAGAATATCATTATTCATTACAGATTCAATTCATTTAAGGAGTAATAGTTATATACCAGAAAGTGCAAGACTATTGTGGAATTTGATGTTTTTAAAATCAAAGTAATCAACATAAGCAAATCGAATAATAAAAAATAAAATTGTCACATTTCTGAGTCTTCGTCAACGCCTGACTGTGTTGCGTCATCCAGCTGAGAATTTTTTTGTTAATAAGGGTGTTCCAGAATGTAAATCACTAATAAAATAAACCTTATCACCATTTCCTTTTATCAAAATATTTAAAAGGTTTTTCAAATAAGTTACAAATACCCTATGAGTGATAGAAATGGGAATAAAAGTTAGGCTGGTATAAACAGTCAACTGTTTATCCTATTTCTATCGGCCTGGCAGAAATATTTATCATTAAAGATATTTCCCTATGCGTTTGACATCATGTGGTATTTTTACCCTAGTTGAAATATATATATATATATATATATATATATATATATATATTTATAAATATATATATATATATACACATGATATATATATATATATATATATATATATATATATATATATATATATATATCTATCTATCTATCTATCTATCTATATATATATATATATATATATATATATATATATATATATATATATATGGTGCATATATTCTATTTTTGTATAAGGATTACTAACACTCATGAATTTAATCAATATAAATATCAACCAAAATTGCATTAAATATCAAAATATACCCTTGGGAATGTATATCCACAGCAAATTCATTTGTGATGATTCCTTTTGGCTGGGCAAGGATTCGAACCTGTTCTCTGAGCCAAAACAATTCCTGATTGTACAACTTTACCAATCAAACAAACTTTAGAAGGTGAAACGTTTGGGAAATTCTTTTCAATTGAACGTTTTAGAAGTGATACAAAGCTAACCTATTCTAACGTTTTAACTGAATTTGAAATATTTCATAATTTTCAATCAATACTTCTATATAGTACATTTTGGTATTTCCTTATTTTCTTCCTTATAGGGCTACTTTTCCTGTTGGGGGCCTTGGGCTTGCAGCATCCTGGTTTTTTTCCTATCAGGATTGGAGCTTGGCTAATAATAATAATAATAATAATAATAATAACAATAATAATAATAATAATGATAATAATGATAATAACAATAATACTAATAATAATGACAATAATAATAATATTTTCCATCTTGCCTTTCCGACTAGGGTTGATAATAATAAAATTTTTCAAGTCACTGTTCCGACTAGGGTTGTACCTTGGCTAATAATAATAATAATAATAATAATAATATTTTCCATGTTGCTTTTCCGACTAGGTTTGTTGCTTAGATGATAATAATAATAATAACAATAATAATCATAATAACAATAATAATAATAATAACATTCTGATACGTTTCTCATTCCTGGATCTCTCCTCGACATGAACTTTCAGCTCAATTGAAATAGCTGTTTTCAGAAGCCCAAGTTGAAAGCGATAAGCGAAACTCAATTTTGCAAGTTGGAGATAAATCAGCCAATTCATTTGAATAACCCTTTGGACCCAGTTCCCCCTTATCAGGGCTTTGAAAGGAGCGAAGGATAAATTCTCCTTGACTTATGAGGAAGAGGTTGAATGCAATACTCTAAGTTGGGGGGGGGGGGGGGAAACATAAACAGGGTTTATTTTTCTGTCCCTAAGAACCAGCAAGTAGAAACGATCAAGAATAGGGAAACTCGTATTTACCATCGTTTTGGGTTATGGTGGCCGATGTGGTAACATTCCTGACTGGTGAACGCCAGACTGGGGTTCGAGTCTTGCTCAAATTCGTGAGCTAAGGATGGGGATTTTGGGGGAGCATATAAGTCTATCTGCTGAGTCATCAGCAGCCACTACCTGGCCCTCCTTGGTCCTAACTTTGGTGGAGAGGGGGCTTGGGCACTGATCATATGTAAATATGGTCAGTCTCTAGGGCATTGTCCTGCTTGAAAGGGCAACGTCACTGTCCCTTGTCTCTGCCATTCACGAACGGCTTTTAAGCCTTTAAAGACTACCTTTAAAATATAAAATGTAAATGGCCTATTAGTAACGTCTCTGCCTGGTGATCGTCAGACTGGGGTTCGAGTCCCGCTCAAACTCGTTAGTTTCTTTAGTGTTTGTAACCTTACCATCCTATGAATTTGAATTGTTTTTCAAATTCTTTTGTTTATAATCCGAAGAAGCGTCACATACTATTTGGAAGAGAGAGAGAGAGAGAGAGAGAGAGAGAGAGAGAGAGAGCTCTATCATGTCACATATCGATATTTTTACCTTTTTTAGAAATTCAGAGTAGAGATAAAATTAGTCATTGATCTGATTTTGAACATGAAAATAGCGTCTTATAGATCAGTCTTTGATGAAGACGAGGATGGAAATGATATTATGTGGTTAGAGATTTCACTGAAAATGTAAATACTACATTATGTAAACATCTAAACATCCAAATATCAGCGAACATTAGCGAATGTTTTAATGTTGGACAGCCTGACACGCTTCTATTCATAATTACATCTATTTTGTAATTGATATTTGATATTTCATACTTCATTTATTTCCCTACTTTATTTATTTATTTCCTTACTCCCTTTACTCACTGGCCTATTTTTCCCTGTTGGAGCCTTTGGGCTTATAGCATCCTGCTTTTCCAACTGAGGTTGCAGCTTAGCTGCTAATAATAATAATAATAATAATAATAATAATAATAAGAAGAAGGCCTTCATCAGGGAAAATAACCCATATGGTCAGCACCCAAGCCACCTCTCTGGCCAAGCTAGGACCAGGGAGAACCAGGCAATGCCTGTTAATGACTTATCAAGTAAACCTATATGCATTACTAAAGCTAGGACCAGGGAGGACCAGGCAATGCCTGCTGATGACATTACAAGAAACTATTCGATCTTAAGTGGGACTCGACACCGGTCCGGCAAGGTTGCAGACATTACAAGATACTATTGATCTTAAACGGGACTTAAACTCCGGTCCGGCGAGGTTGCAGACACTACAAGAAACTATCGATCTTAAACGGGACTCGAACTCTGGTCCGGCGAGGTTCCAGACACTAAAAGAAACTATTCGATCTTAAGTGGGACTCGAACTCTGGTCCGACGAGGTTCCAGACACTACAAGAAACTATTCGATCTTAAGTGGGACTCGAACTCCGGTCCGGCGAGGTTGCAGACACTACAAGAAACTATCGATCTTAAACGGGACTCGAACTCTGGTCCGACGAGGTTCCAGACACTACAAGAAACTATTCGATCTTAAGTGTGACTCGAACTCTGGTCCGGCGAGGTTCCAGACACTACAAGAAACTATTCGATCTTAAGTGTGACTCGAACTCCGGTCCGGCGAGGTTGCAGACACTACAAGAAACTATCGATCTTAAACGGGACTCGAACTCTGGTCCGGCGAGGTTCCAGACACTACAAGAAACTATTCGATCTTAAGTGTGACTCGAACTCTGGTCCGGCGAGGTTCCAGACACTACAAGAAACTATTCGATCTTAAGTGTGACTCGAACTCCGGTCCGGCGAGGTTGCAGACACTACAAGAAACTATCGATCTTAAACGGGACTCGAACTCTGGTCCGGCGAGGTTCCAGACACTAAAAGAAACTATTCGATCTTAAGTGGGACTCGAACTCTGGTCCGACGAGGTTCCAGACACTACAAGAAACTATTCGATCTTAAGTGTGACTCGAACTCTGGTCCGGCGAGGTTCCAGACACTACAAGAAACTATCGATCTTAAACGGTCCGGCGATCGCCAGGCAGGGACGTCTCCAAAGAGGCCACCACAACCCTTCGCATTGCGCGACACAAATTCCATTTCGGAGCATCATTACCCGAGGGCGTCCTCATTCTGGTGCCGTGTTAGGCTTATTCCAGGTAGCTGGTCTGGGCGATCCTTATTCTACAAGGTGGAACCACAACGGATACTAATCGGTTTATGTGGGAATGTTATCTCTGGCAGTCTATTCCCGACGTTGATGTTATGTAAACACGCAGAACACGTTTGCTGTGTAAACTACGGTCCGTTATGCTTCTTGAGAACCCTTTTTTTAAGGCTATCTTCTTTATTATTATTATTATTATTATTATTACTATCCAAGCTACAACCCTAATTGGAAAAGCAAGATGCTATAAGCCCAGGGGCTCCAATAGGGAAAAATAGCCCAGTGAGGAAAGGAAATAAGGATATAAATAACTGAAGAGAACAAATTAACAATAAATCATTCTAATAAAAGTAACAACGTCATAACAGATATGTCATATATAAACTATTAACGTCAAAAACAAATATGTCATATATAAACTATAAAAAGACTCATGTCCGCCTGGTCAACAAAAAAGCATTTGCTCCAACTTTGAACTTTTGAAGTTCTACTGATTCAACAACCCGATTAGGAAGATCATTCCACAACTTGGTAACAGCTGGAATAAAACTTCTAGAGTACTGCGTAGTATTGAGTCTTATGATGGAAAAGGCTTGGCTATTAGAATTAACTGCCTGCCTAGTATTACGAACAGGATAGAATTGTCCAGGGAGATCTGAATGTAAAGGATGGTCAGAGTTATGAAAAATCTTATGTAACATGCATAATGAACTAATTGAACGACGGTGCCAGAGATTAATATCTAGATCAGGAATAAGAAATTTAATAGACCGTAAGTTTCTGTCCAACAAATTAAGATGAGAATCAGCAGCTGAAGACCAGACAGGAGAACAATACTCAAAACAAGGTAGAATAAAAGAATTAAAACACTTCTTCAGAATAGATTGATCACCGAATATCTTAAAAGACTTTCTCAATAAGCCAATTTTTTGAGCAATTGAAGAAGACACAGACCTTATATGTTTCTCAAAAGTAAATTTGCTATCGAGAAACACACCTAAAATTTTGAAAGTCATACAAATTTAAAGAAACATTATCAATACTGAGATCCGGATGTTGAGGAGCCACCGTCCTTGACCTACTTACAATCATACTTTGAGTTTTGTTAGGATTCAACTTCATACCCCATAACTTGCACCATGCACTAATTTTAGCTAAATCTCTATTAAGGGATTCACCAACCCCAGATCTACATTCAGGGGATGGAATTGATGCAAAGAGAGTAGCATCATCTGCATATGCAACAAGCTTATTTTCTAGGCCAAACCACATGTCATGTGTATATAGTATGAAAAGTAATGGGCCAAGAACACTACCCTGTGGAACACCGGATATCACATTCCTATACTCACTATGGTGCCCATCAACAACTACTCTTTGAGATCTATTACTTAAAAAATCAATAATAATGCTAAGAAACGACCCACCCACTCCCAACTGTTTCAGTTTGAAAACAAGGGCCTCATGATTAACACGGTCAAAGGCAGCACTAAAATCAAGGCCAATCATACGAACTTCCCGACCACAATCAAGGGATTTCTGTACTGCATTGGAGATTGTAAGAAGGGCATCACATGCTCCAAGGCCTTTACGAAAACCAAATTGCAAACTAGGGAATAGATGATTACCTTCAGCAAACCTATTAAGACGTTTTGCCAGAAGACGTTCAAAAACTTTAGATAATATGGGAGTTATGGAAATTGGGCGGTAATCAGTGGGACTTGAGCTACCACAAACACATTTACATAGAGGAGTAACATTACCAATTCTCCAACAAGTGCTAAAAGCTCCTCTTCTTGCTAACTTGCGCAAAATAACAGATAACTTTGGAGCTAAGAAATCTGCTGTCTTTATAAAAAACAAAGGAAAAATACCATTTGGGTCTACACCTCCATAAGCATCAAGGTCCATCAACAGAGCTTTAATCTCAGGCGATCGAAAAGCTAAACTAGTTAGTTTAGCCTCAGGAAAACAGGAATGAGGAAGTTCAAGTTTTTCATTACTCTGTTTACTGTCAAAAACATCAGCCAAAAGGGTTGCCTTTTCCTTTGGACAGTGAGTGACTGAGCCATCTGGTTTAAGTAAAGGAGGAACTGTTGCATCTACACCAAAGAGTGCAGATTTAAGGGTAGACCACCATTTATGTTCCTGAGTTGTACCAGAGAGGGTTTCTTTTATGATTAAATTCTACTCCTTTTCAGTTGAGGCATAAACTCTCTGAGCAAAAGCTCGAAGCTGAGTATAGTTGTTCCAGGTCAAATCTGATCTGTTACCCTTTCAAAGGTGATAGGCCTCCTGCTTCTCCAAATAAGCACGTCTACAATCATCATTGAACCACGGTTTGTCCTTCATTCGGTACCTTAGCACACGAGAAGGGATACGCCTATCAATTATGTTGACTAGATTCTCATTCAAAGAGACAACAGGATCTACACTATTATATAATTGTGACCAATTCAAGGACAAAAGATCATGCAAAATCCCATTCCAGTCTGCTTGGGATTTCATATAAATTTTACAGGAATATGATATATCAGGGACAGGCTGCTCAGTCTTCACTAATAATGAAATCAAGGCATGATCAGAAGTCCCGATTGGAGAACCAACCTTACTAGTTATAACGCCAGGGGAGTCAGTGTATACGAGGTCCAAGCAATTACCAGACCTGTGAGTAGCTTCATTTATGATTTGCTCACAGCCTGATTCAGAGGCAAAGTCTAAAGCTCTTAAGCCATGGCGATCGGTAGGAGAGATAGAACTTAACCACTCCCTATGGTAAGCATTAAAATCACCAACAAAGACAAAAGAAGCCTTTCTATCATCTTCTTGTATCTTAGCCATAATGGTAAGAAGACAATCGAAGATAGAATCATCCATGTCTGGATTCCGGTAGATCGAACACAAATAAAAGTTGTTATGCCTGCCACAAACTTTTATTACCTGAATCTCATGACATCCACATTGATAGCAGGACTTATGAGAAGCAGGGTACTTGGTCCTAATATACACCGCCATTCCCCTGGCCCTAGGAATGGCATCACGTTTCAGCATTATTGGCTTCCTAAAACCAGTTATAAGGAGCTCAGATGAGTGCCTCATATTAGAAACCAAAGTTTCTGAGCACAAAAGAATATCATACTGTCTGGACGCAACTGTAAGGTCTTGGATATTTGCATGAAGACCACGAATATTGCAATACAGAAGACGACATTGACGAAATCTAGGACGTACTGGTCCCGGATTTCGCTCAATGTCTCCAGACAGCATAAGAATTAATAGAAATAAAAAAGAGACATCATACTTAAAAACTAGATTAACAAGAATTATAACAAAAACAATATGTACAGAATAATAAAAGTGATTGATGATACCCATAGACTATAGTAAAAAGTCGGAAAAACTGGTCAACATGGAGGAGCCGTTACACCATGCAAGGCTAAATACCCTCCAGGATAGCCACTTCAACTGAAGGGAGGACAGTAAGGATGGTTTTGAGAAGATAAAATCAGAAAAAGGAAAAGACAACCTCTTGATAAACCACCAGGCATCCATGGCCCTTCTATTAAGCCTGCCCAACACACCATTTCAAAAAAAACAAGAGGAAGAAAAAAAAAAAGATAGACTAGTGTGCCTGAGTGTACCCTCAAGCAAGAGAACTCTAACCCAAGACAGTGGAAGACCATGGTACAGAGGCTATGGCACTACCCAAGACTAGAGAACAATGGTTTAATTTTGGAGTGTCCTTCTCCTAGAAGAGCTACTTACCATAGCTAAAGAGTCTCTTCTACCCTTACCAAGAGGAAAGTACACTGAACAAATTGCAGTACAGTAATTAACCCCTTGGGTGAAGAAGTGTTAAGTATCTCATTGTTGTCAGATGTATGAGGAAAGATGAGAATATGTAGAGAATAAGCCAGACTATTCTGTGTAAGTGTAGGCAAGGAAAAAGTAAGCCGTGACTAGAAAGAGGGATCCAATGCATTACTGTCTGGCCAGTCAAAGGATCCAATACCTCTCTAGTGGTAGTATCTCAACGGGCGGCTGGTGCCCTGGCCAACCTACTACCTATAGAGAGAGAGAGAGAGAGAGAGAGAGAGAGAGAGAGGGTACAAGAACATTCTATCATTTAGGATAAAAGAAATGGATATAGAGATAAAACCGTGTTTCTTTAAAACCAAAAGGAGAGAGAGAGAGAGAGAGAGAGAGAGAGAGAGAGAGAGAGAGAGAGAGAGAGAGAGAGAGAGGTACAAGAACATTCTATCATTTAGGATAAAAGAAATGGATATAGAGATAAAAACGTGTTTCTTTAAAACCAAAAGGAGAGAGAGAGAGAGAGAGAGAGAGAGAGAGAGATTACAAAAAATGTCATTCACAATATAAGATTATGTGTATATGAAGATAAAAAACGTGTTTCTTTAAAATCAAAAGGAGAGAGAGAGAGAGAGAGAGAGAGAGAGAGAGAGAGAGAGAGAGAGAGAGAGAGAGAGAGAGAGAACCTTCTATCATTCCAAATACAAAATATATGTACATAATGTCGAGATAAAAAACTGTGTTCATAAAAATACAAAGATTTTTTCGTGGAATGAAAAATAATCTATTGACGAACAAAAGGCTTAAGAACAAAATTCTGAAAATGACGACCAACTAATGGATGCTTAAAACTCCAATAATAAAAATGCCATTGCAGGAACTGCTTCCATAAAAACCGATATTGATAAAAATTACTGTACAGAATATAGATTAACATTTACCATTTCATATGAAGTGCAATAAATGGAAAACATTTGTTTGTATTCCAAAAGTAAAGTGTTACATTTATCCCCCCACAAATAAACATGTCAGCCATAACTGATGATATAAAAGAATTGTTTGTTCAAAATACAGAGTTTAATATTTACTGATTGTTTTTTATCTGTTGATTTCCACACGGATAACGACGAGGATTATTCACACTTCAGGGATGAGGTATTTCTGACAGCAATGATTGATGGTATCTGCTGTGAAACTTATACATGATTTTACAATTGGGGTGGTGTCTCTTTTATTTATATATATATATATATATATATATATATATATATATATATATATATATATATATATATATATATATATATATATCAGAGCCCATTTAACTTTAGTCTGTCTTTTTTAAAACCAAAATTATGTGGATTTAGTTACAATTGTGACTAAAGAAATTGCCCCTATGCACAAATAATAAAAAATCTTGCTTATTTTCAACACGATTATAAACTCTAAAAGTTTATAAAGTTTTTGAAATAACCATCTGGTGTAGGCTACTTGTTTTAATAGATTGGCATTCCGGTTTAATTGTGAATTTATCACAACAAAATTATTCATTTTCTGTAGAGTTTCTATCTGGTATTATCTTTGTATTTAAACTAATCTTACCTACATCTTAAATGACCCGAGTAACTGGGTTTTCCCTGTCTGTTTATGACAGCCCTTAATTAATTTGAGACAAGGGGCTCTATAAGGTAATTGCAGGCGAGTGTTAGATCTCCTGTACTGTCCATAGATCAATGAAAACTGATTGAGATCAATCACGTGTCGAGTGGATTTAAATGGCCTTAGAAACGATGTTAGGATGAAGTTTTCATAAAGAGGACATATTGGATTACCTCGTCAGAGACGCTGAATATTTATCACTTTAGAAGAGAGAGAGAGAGAGAGAGAGAGAGAGAGAGAGAGAGAGAGAGAGAGAGAGAGAGAGAGAGAGAATATTAATTTCTACACAGAATTCATTCATCCAATTGCTAGACAGTCTAATCACCCCACAATGGACAAACTAATCTAGGATCTCAATTGTATCCCTGAAATCGTTTGATGAATCCTATGCTTTTAAACTGTGATTTCATATTCCAAATTTCCTCGAAGCCACCGACTGGGGCTGACCTCAATTTCCGTTGATTGATATTGCTAGCAGGTAATTTCAGCAACGTGATCTTGTGTAACTAGGAGGTAATTTCAGCAACGTGATCTTGTGTAACTAGGATTCTCCTGTATGACGTATCACGCGTTGGGAAATATGGTGCGATCATGTAAAAGGAATAGTAAAGATTACTGAGAGGATTTGTATGTCACGACTGAGATGGTGTGGGCATGTGTTGAGAATGGATGGTGGGGAGGGAGTGAGGAGGGCTTGGGAGGAACCTGTCATGGGAGAAGATCAAAAGGGAGGCGGAGAATTAGATGGCGAGATAAGGTGGAGGATGATATGGAGAGAAGAGGTTTGGTGGAAGAGGATGCCTTTGATCGAAGGTATTGGAGAGGGCGCGTCAGGCAACCGACCCCTTAATGTAGGGATAACGATGGGGAAGAAGATGCGATTATGTACAAAGTACAAGAAAAGCAATGAACCATTAAAACAAAATATCTTAAGAACAGGGTTATCGTAGCCTAATTAGTAATCCTTCTAGCTGGTGACTGCCAGACGGGGGTTCGAGTCTCGCTCAAACTCGTTAGTTCCTTTGGTGTCTGCAACCTCACCATCCTCGGGAGCTAGGGATGGGGCGTTTGGGGGAAAGTATAGATCTACCTGCTGAGTCATCAGCAGCTATTTCCTGGCCCTCCCTGGTCCTAGCTTGGGTGGAGATGGGGCTTGCGGGCTGATCACTTGATATATGGTCAGTCTCTGCCTGGTGAGTCTCAGACACCATTTCGAGTCCCGTTCAAACATGTTAGTTACTTAGGTCGTTGCAACCTCACCATCCTTGTGAGCTAAGGATGGGGCGTTTAGGGGAGCCTCTAGGTCTACCTGCTGAATCATCTGCAGCCATTACCTAGCCTTCCATGGTCCTAGCTTGGGTGGAGATGGGGCTTGGGCGCTGATCACCTGATATATGGCCAGTCTTTAGGGCATTGTCCTGCTTGCTAGGGCTATGTCAATGTATCTTGCCTCCGTCGTTCATGAGCGGCCTTTAAACATTAATATAAATCATGCTAAAGCAAGCTAAGCAGGTATCTTGCTCTGCTAAGGGTATATCCTGTTGTAAAAAAACAATTAATTTCACATGCTACTTTTAAACAAACCTGTCACGTAAGAATGACATTCTGAGCTTGATTTAAAATCACTTCCTGATTTGAACCTACAAGAAAGACCACTTCTGCAAAATCAACTTGATTTTCAGGAGAATATTTTTTGGGGAAAAGTTATTATCTAAACCATTCTATTATACTGTCGAGAGTTGATCATAAAAAGTACCTTGATTTTAGGAAATAACACATGAATTGTCGGAGATTAGAAGGATCCTTCCTTGGTGTAAAGAGTTGATTACAAAAAGTACCTTGATTTAAAAAAAACGACACGAAGTTTTTTTTTTCTTTTATATTTCGAATAACTGTGTTCGAAGATAATGTTTTCGAAGAACTTGTTTTCAAAGTCGTATTTGTCAACTTCCATTCGATGTCCAGGAATTGCGTGTTCTTGAATTCATTATCGAACAAATGGATATATTATCTAAATTAATATAATCTTATTTGATCCAAAATACCTTGATAATTTTAATCAGGATGATCCATGTTGCTTAAAAACAGATCCTAATTCCAAATTCTAACTCTAATAACCTGTTCCGTAGTTTGCCGTTTGGAATACAACGTAAGAAAATACTTTGTTTACAAAGTGGCGATCGGAATTTCAGGGCTACCAACTGACAAAACGTCACAAGACGTATATTTACTGTAAATATGATATATCGAGAACCTTTAGCCACCCCAAAAATAAGGAATTATCATATTCATACGTTTTAAATGATTAGATATATGTCTCTAATGGTCGCTTATATATTAATATAGATATATTACATCGTATTTTGTTGGTAATTTGGGTATTCAGGGCTACCAATTCACGGAACGTCACAAGACGTATAATTACTGTAAATATGATACATCCAGAACCTTTAGCAATCTCAAACTTAGGGAAATATAAAATTCGAAGCTTTTAAGTTGTGTGATATATGTATCTAATGGACGCTAATATATTATTATATATATATTTAAACGTAATTAGTTGGTAGCTTGGGTATTCATATCGTCTATGATTTGCGAGTCCATTATCGGCTGAGGGTAAAATAAAAGTCTAGGGTATTATTAGATTATTCATCTTCATTATATTAGGCATAGACTATTAATAAAATAGAACATTATAACAAATAAATCATAATTGTAGGAATTATTATTTAGATACATTAATGGTGCCGTGATAAAGACGAATATTACAATTGTCTGACAAGGTTCCTCCCCCACAGCCTCGGAACGCCAACAGATGGCGTTGGTGCTTTGTTTGTAGTTAAAAATATCTGAAATTTTTCTCAGGTGGAGAACCAAGAAGTAATCACGTGACCACTTCCATATAACCGGTATCAATACCAAACAAGAATATCTGTAATAGATATATGTCAAAATACTTATCAAAAGGACTTAAATGTTGTGTTTTAATCTCTCTCTCTTATTTGGAAATATAGTTTTATTCAGAAAAGAGGTATAATTGGGTAAACACCATTTATCTATTGGTGAACAATGGTAATTTCTTCATTAATAGGTAATTTTGTGATATTAGGGGCAATATGACTATGATTCCTCTTTTCATTTCAAACGTAACCAATGTAGTATTGCTTTACAGTTTCTGGGACCGACAGGAACATGTGTTTCATCTTGCTTTTTCTTTATTTGTTATCCAATGTTTTGTTGACTACTTGTCTTAATAGGGAAATATTATTAAAGCTATCTATAATTTCTTAAAAATGTAATATTCAATTGATCGTATTTTCTAACTGACATAATGACGTTAGTTTACGTGAATCACAACTTTAAATAGATATTGAGCCTTTCAGATTTACCTTTCATAGAGAGAGAGAGAGAGAGAGAGAGAGAGAGAGAGAGAGAGAGAGAGAGAGAGAGAGAGAGAGAGAGAGAGAGAGAGAGAGTTATGTTTTTAGTTATTTTTATGTCAAGTTTCTATTTTTATAATTATTAAACCGGAGTAGGATGATTGTTGACTCTTTCAAAATCAGAATTCAAAATAGATACAGAGTATGAGAGAGAGAGAGAGAGAGAGAGAGAGAGAGAGAGAGAGAGAGAGAGAGAGAGAGAGAGAGACTATGAGTTATTTCCATGACCCAAGTTAATGATACCACACCAATTAAACTTAGAGTAGGATGATTATTGACTCTTTCAAACAGATGAGGGGTCATGATTCCTCTTTGGGAAGCTATCATCAAAGTGATCAATGCTTTCACAAATTGTTTTCCTAAATGAGGGTCGAATCAATGCCAATATGGCCCCATCCAGGCGGTAATCCATTCATTATAGGATATTCATAGTACAAACTAGAACATTGTGAAGTCATTAATCAGTTTAGATGGAATATCCAAACACAGGTGGCTGGAATATAATAAAGATTATTGATTGACCCTCACGTGATACTTTCTAGCAAATTCATCTGCATAAGTGTTGGAAGCTATTATTGCAACCACATTAGTATCAATTCACAAGGGACGAGAAACAGGAGAAATATCGTAAAACACAAGGGACGTGAAGCATGAGAAATATCTTAGTGCACAAGGGACGTGAAACAGGAGCAATATCGTAAAACACAAGGGACGTGAAGCATGAGAAATATCTTAGTGCACAAGGGACGTGAAACAGGAGAAATATCGTAAAACACAAGGGATGTGAAGCATGAGAAATATCTTAGGGCAAAAGGGACGTGAAACGTAGGAAATGTCGTAAGGCACAAGGGATGTGAAACGTGAGAAATGTCTTGAGGTACAAAGGACATGCTATTCGGGATTTAAACCCAAATCCGATGAATTCCGCAGCCATGATTTCTATCCCAGATCAGTGATGTAATTTCACGCCCTGCTTCTACAATATTCCCATAAGCAATACGGATATTCTTTCCCCCCCTCAATTTATCTTCTTTGCGAGACACATTTCAGAGATGTGAGGTGAAAGCTTTTTTTTTTGCAGAGGGATCAGACGCATCAGGAAATTTATATAAATTTTCATATTTCATTTGCTATTGTTAAGATGTTTTTCCTTGATGCATGTCTTTGTACTTCTTGTTTGATCTTTAATTGTAATGTCATCAAATGGAGGTGTTTCTACTGTATTCACTATTTATTGCATTTGTTTTAAATATTCAGCTCACAAACATGCATACAAACACACACACACACACACACACACACACATATATATATATATATATATATATATATATATATATATATGATAAATTTTGCCCATTACACGTGTTTTTCATAACCAAATAAGTCATATATTTTGATACATTAATGTCTGGATTCTCTTACCGACTTCGGGATCAGAGCCGAAGGCGGAACGACTCAAAGACAATAGCTTCTGACGAATTAAACAAGTAATAAGATTTCTTTTACTCAACCTTCAACCGATGTATCTCTCGATTACTGAGGTTGATAAGAAAAAATAAAAAAAGGATTTTGCAGGTCGGAGTATTGATATACCTTAGAAGAAATAGATGATAAAGTTCTGTAATAAGCATTAAGGTATTAATATTCTACCATTAAGTGAAATCCGTGTGATAGAAAAAGCTAGATCTATGAAGAACAATTAGAAAAACTTTCCCTTGTGGTTCATAAGGCTGACATTGGCCCTTGGTCTTACAATGGTTGAAGATAGGGATAACACAGTCTCTTATCTCGTAACATCTAATAAACAGTCTTTTCGCATGATTTTTAAACAGCAAATCCTTCATAATGTCTATCATTTTCCAGTCCGGTGTCTAATATTCTCATCTTCTTCGTATCAGGTAAAATCTTTTGCAATCAAGGAAATATTTTGGATTAAAGAAAAAAAAAAAACACAAGTCGATATTGGTTAATTTATGGCCTTCTTTTATTTTTCGGATTAATTTCCCACACCGGTTTGGTCTTCCTGGGAGTTTTATGTAAAAGCATTCGAAAATGATAATTGAGAAATTTCTCATGTACCTCACCTATGGCAATATGAGCATTGGACCTTATTACTTCCACCTGATTTATTAATTTATTTGATATTCATTTATTTATTTATTTATTTGTCTGTTTCTGTCTGTCTGTGGACATGATTACGTCTAAACTGCTCAACTGATTTTAGGTCATCGACGACCCCATTCAATTTTGGAGATGGTCCAGATCCGGATTCAAGATCTAAATTTTTTTCCATTTGAAATATAACGTCAAAACAAATTAACGGATTTTGACGAAATTTCCACCATATATTACGCCATGGATGACTCCATTAACTTTTGGAGATGATCCGGTTCTGAATCTGGAGTCTAGATTCAGATTTGCGTATTTTCCATTTTGAATATAACGGCAAAACAAATTGACGGATTTTGACGAGATTCCATCACATCTGAGGCCATAGACGACTCCATTAACTTTTGGAGATGATTTGCTTCCGGATCCGGAGTCTAGACCTAGATTTGCTTTTTTTTCTATTATGAATGTAACGTCAAAAAAAATTAATGGATTTTGACAAAATTTCCACATTTCCATGGATGACTTCATTATCTTTTGGGGATGATCCAGTTCCGGATCCGGAGTCTACAGTACTGTATATCCGGATTTGCTTTTTTTTCCATTTTAAATATAACGTCAAGCAAATTAATGGATTTTGCCAAATTTACACCACAACTTATTCCATGGATGACTCCATTATCTTTTGGAGATGATCCGGTTCCGGATCCGGAGTCTAGATCCACATTTACCTTTTTTCTATTTTGAGTATAACATCAAAACAAATCAACGGATTTTGACAAAATTTCCATTACATATGAGGCCTTAGACGACTCCATTAACTTTCGGAGATGATCCGGTTCTGGATTCGGAGTGTAGATCCGGATTCGGTTTTTCCTATTATGAATACGTCAAAACAAATTGACGGATTTTGACAAAATTTCCACCACATCTGAGTCCATGGACGACCTTATTAACTTTTGGAGATGATCTGGTTCCGGATCCAAAGTCTAAATCCGGATTTGCATTTTTCCTATCATGAATATAACGTTGAAACAAATTGACGGATTTTGACAAAATTTCTACCACATCTGAGTCCATGGAGGACCTCATTAACTTTTGGAGATGATCCGGTTCCGGATCCAAAGTCTAAATCAGGATTTGCGTTTTTCCTATCATGAATACATCGAAACAAATTGACGGATTTTGACGAAATTTCTACCACATCTGAGTCCATGGAGGACTTCATTAACTTTTGGAGATGATCTGGTTCCGGATCCAAAGTCTAAATCAGGATTTGCATTTTTCCTATCATGAATATGACGTCGAAACAAATTGACGGATTTTGACAAAATTTCTACCACATCTGAGTCCATGGAGGACCTCATTGACTTTTGGAGATGATCTGGTTCCGGATCTAAAGTCTAAATCCGGATTTGCGTTTTTCCTATCATGAATATAACGTCAAAACAAATTGACGGATTTTGACGAAATTTCTACCACATCTGAGTCCATGGAGGACCTCATTAACTTTTGGAGATGATCTGGTTCCGGATCCAAAGTCTAAATCAGGATTTGCATTTTTCCTATCATGAATATAACGTCGAAACAAATTGACGGATTTTGACAAAATTTCTACCACATCTGAGTCCATGGAGGACCTCATTAACTTTTGGAGATGTTCTGGTTCCGGATCCAAAGTCTAAATCCGGATTTGCGTTTTCCTATCATGAATATAACGTCGAAACAAATTGATGGATTTTGACAAAATTTCTACCACATCTGAGTCCATGGAGGACTTCATTAACTTTTGGAGATGATCTGGTTCCGGATCCAAAGTCTAAATCCGGATTTGCGTTTTTTCTATCATGAATATAACGTCAAAACAAATTGACGGATTTTGCCGAAATTTCCACCACATCTTATGCCACGTACGAATCTGTTAACTTTTGGAGATGATCTGGTTCCAGATCCAAAGTCTAGATCCGGATTTGCGTTTTTTTCTATTATGAAGATAATATCAAAACAAATTGACGGATTTTGACAAAATTTCCACCACATCTTACGCCATGGATGACTTCATTAACTTTTGGAGATGATCTGGTTCCAGATCTGGAGTCTAGATCCAGATTTGCGTTTTTAACATTTTGAATATAACGATAAGACAAATTGACGCATTTTGACGAAATATCCATCACATCTGAGTCATTGGACGACCCCATTAACTTCTGGAGATGATCCGGTTCTGGATCCGGAGTCTAGATCCGGATTTGTCAATTCTTGGGTCACGGATGATTTCGCTGATTGAATTTTGGACGTAATCTGGATCAGATGCAAATCGAATATATTTCTTTTTGTGTCAACGTCATCCTCTGGCGGAGGTCAGAAATCTGTGATTGCTCTTTTTTGTTATATTGAGGGTACACTTAGGCACACTATTCTATCTTATTTCTCTCGCCCCCATTTTTTTGAGGCTTTTATAGTTTAAATATGATAGATCTATTTTAATGTTGTTACTGATCTTAAAATATTTTGTATTGTTCATTACTTTTCTTGTACAGTAGTTTATATATATCCTTGTTTCCTTTCCTTACTTGGCCCTGTTGGAGCCCTTGGACTTATAACATCCTGCTTTTTCAATTAGGGTTATAGCTTAGCTAATAATAATAATAATAATAATAATAATAATAATAATAATATAACCGAAGAACAGTTTTGTGCATGAGAATTAGAGCCTAATAAATGTATATCAACACACACTTGTTAACAAAATGATGGTATTGTGATATGACGCACATATTATTATTATTATTATTATTATTATTATTATTATTAGCTAAGCCATAACCCTAGTCGGAAAAACAGGATGCTATAAGCCCTGCGGGCCCAACAAGTAATATAGCCCAATGAGGAAAGGAAACAAGGAAAAATAAAATATTTCAAGAACTGTAACTACATTGAAATAAATATCAAAATATCAAAACTAATGTTAATATCACTACATTAAATTGCCTACAGGTTAAATACTTTAATATAATCACATATCTAAGTACTGAGAAGGCGAAGCCAATTTATAATAGATGATTTATTCATATGTTTATAATAACACATATGAATGAATAGGTAAATAAAATAATCGAAGATGATAGAATGTTTAGTTCTTTCTCTAAGATGAATTTTGCTGATCAAAGTGCTTAACAATAATTAAATGAATGGATACATTACCCTAATATCAAAGGATGAAATACATAAAAGAAACCTATTTCATCACGGCAATAGTGAGAGTTCAATTTTGTATCATATTTAAATTTATTATAGACGAAAAAGCAATAAATATTTCCTGTAACGATCATCCATAACAGAACGTAGAATATGTAAAAATCTACTTCAATGTTTTAATAACTTCACCATATAAAGTAGAAACACAGTAATAGTAAAATGAAATAAAGGAAAAGGGTGATAGATTGATACTTGTGTAGAAATATGTGGCAAGTATAAATTATATTAAATTCCAATATTTTTTGAGAGTTTTCCGACCAAAAATTACGTCATGGAAGGTTCCAGAATGCGAGGATTATAGAGCTCTACATACTGTTTATTTTCATGGCCAATAGATGGCCTTAGTAGTAGAATACCAAATTGCTAATTATCCCCATCATCCACTCATTATCATTTTTATTACTTCATTTCTGTTGCTATTGGAGCACAAAATTGCTATAAAACAGACGCACGTGAACTTACTGTTTCTTGTTGTCTGGCCAAGTTAATAATTACAAATTTCACCATATATATCACAGAAATAATTCCTCAATAAACAATCGTTAGTTCAATTACATTTAGGGGGTCAGTGAGGGTGGGGGGGGGGGGTCACCAGATATGCCACATGAACTGAAATCGGTGAGACAATCAAGTAATTACACAGTTATTTGATCTAATTTTCTATTACCTTTTATGAAACCAGAATATAATTAATATGTTTCATGATATGACATGTATTGTTAGTGAAAACTACATAGATTAACAACATTGTTACACTCCGAAAGGCATAATAACGCTGACCCCCCCAAGTTTAACTTTTCCGCCAACAGATGGCATCAGAGGCATCTTGACCCAACTAAT
Organism: Palaemon carinicauda; assembly: GCF_036898095.1. NCBI lineage: Eukaryota > Metazoa > Arthropoda > Malacostraca > Decapoda > Palaemonidae > Palaemon > Palaemon carinicauda. Next base: position 114,624,341 of record NC_090729.1, read on the forward strand.
ATAGTATATTATTTGAGGACCACGTGTGTCCAAAAAGTGTAGTAGGAAGGTAGAGGCTAGAAGATTGGTAGTTGGCAAATAGTCCAACGATCGTTTACTTGTTAGGAATGGATATTTTTATCAGAAAATGATGTGATTTTTTTTTCATATGCTATAGGAAGCAACCAGAGTTTAATTATATAAGTGTTTAGTATATCCTATCTTCATCAGAACACATCGATAATGAGTCATGTCTCTGTACAAGTGACCAAAGTAACAATCATCAGCATAGTTAAGGTTGGTGGGACGAGTTTAGGACAGCGCTGCCAAATGGAATATCCTTGAAGGGAGAATATCATTATTCATTACAGATTCAATTCATTTAAGGAGTAATAGTTATATACCAGAAAGTGCAAGACTATTGTGGAATTTGATGTTTTTAAAATCAAAGTAATCAACATAAGCAAATCGAATAATAAAAAATAAAATTGTCACATTTCTGAGTCTTCGTCAACGCCTGACTGTGTTGCGTCATCCAGCTGAGAATTTTTTTGTTAATAAGGGTGTTCCAGAATGTAAATCACTAATAAAATAAACCTTATCACCATTTCCTTTTATCAAAATATTTAAAAGGTTTTTCAAATAAGTTACAAATACCCTATGAGTGATAGAAATGGGAATAAAAGTTAGGCTGGTATAAACAGTCAAATGTTTATCCTATTTCTATCGGCCTGGCAGAGATATTTATCTTTAAAGATATTTCCCTATGCGTTTGACATCATGTAGTATTTTCACCTTAGTTGAAATATATATATATATATATATATACAGATAATATATATATATACACATGATATATATATATATATATATATATATATATATATATATATATATATATATATATGGTGCATATATTCTATTTTTGTATATGTATTACTAACACTCGTGATTTTAATCACTATAAATATCAACCAAAATTGCATTAAATATCAAAATATACCCTTGGGAATGTGTATCCACAGCAAATTCATTTGTGATGATTCCTTTTGGCTGGGCAAGGATTCGAACCTGTTCTCTGAGCCGAAACAATTCCTGATTGTACAACTTTACCAATCAAACAAACTTTAGAAAGTCAAACGTTTGGGAAATTCTTTTCAATTGAACGTTTTAGAGGTGATACAAAGCTGACCTATTCTAACGTTGTTACTGAATTTGAAATATTTCATAATTTTCAATCAATACTTCTATATAGTACATTTGGTATTTCCATATTTTCTTCCTTACAGGGCTACTTTTCCTGTTGGGGCCCTTGGGCTTGTAGCATCCTGGTTTTTTTTCCTATCAGGATTGGAGCTTGGCTAATAATAATAATAATAATAATAATAACATTTTTCAAGTCACTTTCCCGACTAGGGTTGTAGCTTGGCTAATGATAATAATAATGATAATGAAAATAATGATAATAATAATAATAATAACAATAATAATAATAAAAATAATGATAATAGTAATAATATTTTCTATGTCGCTTTTCCAACTAGGGTTGTAGCTTGGGTAATAATAATAATAATAATAATAATAATAATATTTTCCATGTTGCTTTTCCGACTAGGTTTGTTGCTTAGATAATAATAATAATAATAATAATAATAATAGTTTCCATGTCGCTTTTTCGACTAGGGTTGTAGCTTGGCTAATAATAATATTAATAATAATAATAATAATAATAATAATAATAACATTCTGATCCGTTTCTCATACCCGGATCTCTCCTCGACATGAACTTTCAGCTCGATTAAAATAGCTGTTTTCAGAAGCCGAAGTTGAAAGCGATAAGCGAAACTCAATTTTGCAAGTTGGAGATAAATCAGCCAATTCATTAACCCTTTGGACCCAGTTCCCCCTTATCAGGGCTTTGAAAGGAGCGAAGGATAAGTTCTCCTTGACTTACGAGGAAGATGTTAAATGCGATACTCTGAATTGGGTGGAATCATAGACAGGGTTTATTTTCATCTGTCCCCAAGAACCAGCAAGTAGAAATGATCAAGAATAAGGAAACTCGTATTCAACATCGTTTGGGGTTGTGGTGGCCGATGTGGTAACGTCCCTGACTGGTGAACGCCAGACTGGGGTTCGAGTCTGGCTCAAATTCGTTAGTTCCTTTGGTCGCTACAATCTCACCACCCTTGTGAGCTAATGATGGGGATTTTGGGGGAGCATATAAGTCTATCTGCTGAGTCATCAGCAGCCATTACCTGGCCCTCCTTGGTCCTAGCTTGGGTGGAGATGGGGCTTGGGCAATGATCATATGTAAATATGGTCAGTCTCTAGGGCATTGTCCTGCTTGAAAGGGCAATGTCACTGTCCCTTGTCTCTGCCATTCATGAACAGCCTTTAAGCCTTTAAAGACTAGCTTTAAAATATAAAATGTAAATGGCCTATTAGTAACGTCTCTGCCTGGTGATCGTCAGACTGGGGTTCGAGTCCCGATCAAACTCGTTAGTTTCTTTAGTGTTTGTAACCTTACCATCCTATGAATTTGAATTGTTTTTCAAATTATTTTGTTTATAACACGAAGAAGCGTCACATGCTATTTGAGAGAGAGAGAGAGAGAGAGAGAGAGAGAGAGAGAGAGAGCATCTCACATATCGACATTTTTACCTTTCTTAGAAATTCAGAATAGAGAAAAAATTAGAGTCTTTGAACCGATTCTGAACATGAAAATAGAGTCTTATAGATCAGCCTTTGATGAAGAAGAGGAAGGAAATGATATATGTGGTTAGAGATATTACTGAAAATGTAAATACAACATCATGTAAACATCTAAACATCCAGATATCAGCAAACATTAGCGAATGTTTTAATGTTGGACAGCCTGACACGCTTCTATTCATAATTACATCTATTTTGTATTTGATATTTGATATTTCATACTTCATTTATTTCCCTACATTATTTATTTATTTCCTTACTCCCTTTACTCACTGGCCTATTTTTCCCTGTTGAAGCCTTTGGGCTTATAGCATCCTGCTTTTCCAACTGAGGTTGCAGCTTAGCTAATAATGATAATAATAATAATAATAATAAGAAGGCCTTCATCAGGGAAAATAACCCATATGATCAGCGCCCAGGACAAGCTAGGACCAGGGAGAACCAGGCAATGCCTGTTAATGACTTATCAAGTAAACCTATATGCATTACTAAAGCTAGGACCAGGGAGGACCAGGCAATGCCTGCTGATGACATTACAAGAAACTATTCGATTTTAAGTGGGACTCGACACCGGTCCGGCAAGGTTGCAGACATTACAAGAAACGATTGAGCTTAGGTGGGAATCGAACTACGGTCCGGTGAGGTTGCAGACACTACAAGAAACTATCGATCTTAAGCGGGACTCGAACTCCGGTCCGGCGAGGTTGCAGACACTATAAGAAACTATTCGATCTTAAGTGGGACTCAAACTCCGGTTCGGGGAGGTTGCAGACACTACTAGAAACAATCGATCTTAAGTGGGACTCAAACTCCAGTCCAGCGAGGTTGCCGACATTATAAGAAACTATGGAACTTAAACGGGACTCGAACTCCGGTCCGGCGATCGCCAGGCAGGGACGTCTCCAAACAGGCCACCACAACCCTTCGCATTGCGCGACACAAATTCCATTTCAGAGCATCATTACCCGAGGGCGTCCTCATTCTGGTGCCGTGTTAGGCTTATTCCAGGTAGCTGGTCTGGGCGATCCTCATTCTACAAGGTGGAACCACAACGGATACTAATCGGTTTATGTGGGAATGTTATCTCTGGCGGTCTATTCCCGACGTTGATGTTATGTAAACACGCAGAACACGTTTGCTGTGTAAACTACGGTCCGTTATGCTTCTTGAGAAGCCTTTTTTTTAAGGCTATCTTCTTTAGAGAGAGAGAGAGAGAGAGAGAGAGAGAGAGAGAGAGACTGTCGTTCAGAGTATAAGATTATATGTATAAGAATACAAAAAACGTGTCTTTAAAATCAAAACGAGAGAGAGAGAGAGAGAGAGAGAGAGAGAGAGAGAGAGAGAGAGGGTACAAGAACATTCTATCATTTAGGATAAAAGAAATGGATATAGAGATAAAACCGTGTTTCTTTAAAACCAAAAGGAGAGAGAGAGAGAGAGGAGAGAGAGAGAGAGAGAGAGAGACAAACTCTGTCGTTCAGAGTATAAGATTATATGTATATGAATACAAAAAACGTGTCTTTAAATCAAAGAGAGAGAGAGAGAGAGAGAGAAGAGAGAGAGGAGAGAGAGCCTTTTATCATTCCAAATACAAAAAATATGTACATAATGTCGAGATAAAAAGTCCTGTTCATAAAAGTACAAAGATTTTTTCGTGGAATGAAAAATAATCTATTGACGAACAAAAGGCTTAAGAATAAAATTCTGAAAATGACAGCCAACTAATGGATGCTTAAAACTCCATAATAAAAATGCCATTGCAGGAACTGCTTCCATAAAAACCGATATTAATAAAAATTACTGTACAGAATATAGATTAACATTTACCATTTCATATGAAGTGCAGTAAATGGAAAACATTTGTTTGTATTCCAAAAGTAAAGTGTTACATTTGTCCCCCACAAATAAACATGTCAGCCATAACTGATGATATAAAAGCATTGTTTGTTCAAAATACAGAGTTTAATATTTACTGATTGTTTTTTATCTGTTGATTTCCACACGGGACAATGGCGAGGATTATTCACACATTAGGGATGAGGTATTTCTGACAGCAATGATTGATGGAATCTGCTGGTGAAACTCATACATGATTTTACAATTGGGGTGGTGTCTCTTCTATGTATACACAGCACCACACACCACACACACATATATATATATATATATATATAATAATACATATATACTATATATACACATAATGTATATATGTATATATAATATATATATATATATTATACATAATTTTACAATTGGGGGTGGTGTCTTTTGTGTGTGTATATATATATATATAGTGTGTGTGTGTGTGTGTGTGTGTGTATAAAACAGAGCCCATTTAACTTTGGTCTGATCTTTGTAAAGCCAAAATTATGTGGATTTAGTTACAATTGTGACAAAATAATTGCCCATATGCACTAAAAAAAAATCTTGCTTTTTTCAACACGATTATAAACTCTAAAAATTCACGTTTTTGAAATAACCATCTGGCGTAGGCTACTTGTTTCATAGATTGGCATTCCGGTTTAATTGTTAATTTATTACAACAAAATTATTCATTTTCTGTAGCGTTTCTATCCGGTATTATCTTATATCTAAAATAATCTTACCTACATCTTAAATGACCCGAGTAACTGGGTTTTTCCTGTCTGTTTATGACAGCCCTTAAATAATTTGAGGACAAGGGGCTCTATAAGGTAATTGCAGGCGAGTGTTAGATCTCCTGTATCTGTCCATAGATCAATGAAAACTGATTGAGATCAATCACGTGTCGAGTGGAATTAAAAGGCCTTAGAAACGATGTTAGGATGAAGTTTTCATAAAGAGGACCTATTGGATTACCTCGTCAGAAACGCTGTATATATATATATCACTTTAGAGGAGAGAGAGAGAGAGAGAGAGAGAGAGAGAGAGAGAGGCTGTAAATATATCACTGTACGAGAGAGAGAGAGAGAGAGAGAGAGAGAGAGAGAGAGAAAGAGAGAGAGAGACGCTGTAAATATATCACTGTAGAAGAAGAAGAAGAAGAAGAAGAAGAAGAAGAGAGAGAGAGAGAGAGAGAGAGAGAGAGAGAGAGTATTAATTTCTACACGGAATTCATTCATCCAATTGCTAGACAGTCTAATCACCCCACAATGGACAAACTAATCTAGGATCTCAATTGTATCCCTGAAGCCGTTTGATGAATCCTATGCTTCTAAACTGTGATTTCATATTCCCAATTTCCTCGAAGCCACCGACTGGGGCTGGCCTCAATTTCCATTGATTGATATTGCTAGCAGGTAATTTCAGCTACGTGATCTCCCCCTATGTGTAACTAGGATTCTCCTCTATGACGTATCACGCGTTGGGAAATATGGTGCGATCATGTATAAGGAATAGTAAAGATTACTGAGAGGATTTGTATGTCACGACTGAGATGGTGTGGGCACGTGTTGAGAAGGGATGGTGGGGAGAGAGTGAGGAGGGCTTAGGAGGAACCTGTTAGGGGGAGAAGATCACGAGGGAGGCGGAGAATTAGATGGCGAGATAAGGTGAAGGTTGATATGGAGAGAAGAGGTTTGGTGGAAGAGGATGACTTTGATCGAAGGCATTGGAGAGGACGCGTCAGGCAACCACCCCTTAATGCAGGGATAACGGCGGGGAAGAAGATAATTTTATTCCCTCTTCCAAACCTGTTTTTTTTTTCTTATTTGGGTGTTGAGTTTTTTCCAGTCACATTGGTGGGCCTCATAATCATGCACAAATGTGCCTTGATGTAAAAAGTCTCTAGACGAAATATCCTTTTGTAAAAAACAATTTATTTCACATGCTATTTATAAACAAACTCGCCACGTAAGAATGACATCCTGAGCTTGACCTAAAATCACTTCCCGATTTGAGCCTACAAGAAAGACCACTTCTGCAATATCAACTTGATTTTCAGGAGAATATTTTTGGGGAAAAGGTATTATCTAAGCCATTTTATTATAATGTGGAGAGTTGATTATAAAAAGTACCTTGATTTAAAAAAAATAACACATGAATTGTCGGAGACTAGAAGGATCCTTCCTTTCTGTAGAATTGATTATAAAAAGTACCTTGATTTCAAAAAAATGACACGAAGTTTATTTTTCAATTTTTATTTCGAATAACTGTGTTCGAAGATATGTTTTCGAAGAACTTGTTTTCAAAGTCGTATTTGTCAACTTCCATTCGATGCCAAGGAATTGCGTGTTCTTCAATTCATTATCGAACAAATGGATATATCTGAATTAATATTATCTTATTTGATCCAAAATACCTTGATAATTTTAATCAGGATGATCCATGTTGCTTAAAAACAGATCCTAATTCTAAATTCTAATTCTAGCGACACTAATCACCTGTTCCGTAGTTTGCCGTTTGGAATACAACGTCAGTAATGCCAGATCGGTTTGCCTAGAATTCCCCGAAAATCCTGTCATAATTCCCCAAAACCTTAAAAAATTCCCAATTTCCCAATAATTCTTATAATCAATGGGTAAGAGAAATTATATATCTTATTAACATAGAAAGAACACTTAAAGTCACCTTCATCTTTATATATATATATATATATATATGTATATATATATATATTATATATATCAGAAGTCATCCTTTTTCGGAAGTTCCTACGAATGGTGAGGAAATTCCCCAGATTCCCTAAATAATATTGTTCTCAAAACTAAAATTCCGCAAATTTCAACCAAAATTCTCCATTTCCCCATCATGAACCCAAATTTCCTGAATCTGGGGAAAATTTCCTTTATCTGGCAACATTGTACAACGTAAGAAAATACATTGTTTACAAAGTGGCGATCGGATTTCAGGGCTACCAACTGACAGAACGTCACTAGACGTATATTTACTACAAATATGATATATTGAGAACCTTTAGCTACCTCAAACATAAGGAATTATTATATTCATGCGTTTTAAATTATTAGATATATGCCTCTAATGGCCGCTTAAAAATTAATATAGATATATTACATCGTATTTTGTTGGTAATTTGGGTATTCAGGGCTACCAATTTACGGAACGTCACAAGACGTATAATTACTGTAAATATGATACATCGAGAACCTTTAGCAACCCCAAACTTAGGGAAATATAACATTTGTAGCTTTTAAGTTGTGTGATATATGTATCCAATGGACGCTAATATATTATTATAGATATATTTAAACGTAATTAGTTGGTAGTTTAGGCATTCATGTCGTCTATGATTTGCGAGTCCATTATCGGCGGAGGGTAAAATAAAAGTCCAGGTCATTAATAGATTATTTACCTTCATTATATTAGGCATAAAATATTTATAAAATAGAACATTATGAAAAATAAATCACTACTGCAGCAATTATAATTTCGATACAATAATGGTGCCGTGATAAAGACGAATATTACCATTGTCTGACAAGTGTCCTCCCCCACACCCTCGAAACGCCAACAGATGGCGTTCGTGCTTTGTTTATAGTTAAGAATATCTGAAATTTTTCTCAGGTGGAGGACCAAGAAGTAATCACGTGACCACCTCCATATATACCAGTATCAATACCAAACAAGAATATCTGTAATAGATATATGTCGAAATACTTATCAAAATGACTTAAATGTTGTGTTTTAATCTTTATCTCTTATTTGGAAATATAGTTTTATTCAGAAAAGAGGTATAATTGGGTAATCACCATTTATTTATTGCTGAACAATGGTAATTTCTTCATTAATAGGTAATTTTGTGATATTAGGGGCAATATGACTTTGATTCCTCTTGTCATTTCAAACGTAACCAATGTATTATTGCTTTACAGTTTCTGGGACCGACAGGAACATGTGTTTCATCTTGCTTTTTCTTTATTTGTTATCCAATGTTTCGATGATTATCTTGTCTTAATAGGGAAATATTATCAAAGCTATCTATAATTTCTTAAGAATGTAATATTCAATTGATCGTATTTTCTAACTGACATAATGACGTTAGTTTACGTGAATCACAACTTTAAATAGATATAGAGCATTTCAGATTTACCTTTCAGAGAGAGAGAGAGAGAGAGAGAGAGAGAGAGAGAGAGAGAGAGAGAGTGAGAGAGAAATATGTTTTTAGTTATTTTTATGTCGAGTTTCTATTTTTATAATTATTAAACCGGAGTAGGATGATTGTTGACTCTTTCAAAATCAGAATTCAAAAAAGATACAGAGTATGAGAGAGAGAGAGAGAGAGAGAGAGAGAGAGAGAGAGAGAGACTATGAGTTATTTCCATGACCCAAGTTAATGATACCACAACAATTAAACTTAGAGTAGGATGATTATTGACTCTTTCAAATAGATGAGGGGTCATGATTCCTCTTTGGGAAGCTATCATCAAAGTGATCAATGCTTTCACAAATTGTTTTCCTAAATGAGGGTCGAATCAATGCCAATATGGCCCCATCCAGGCGGTAATCCATTCATTACAGGGTATTCATAGTACAAACTAGAACATTGTGAAGTCATTGATCAGTTGTGATGGAATATCCAAACACAACTGGCTGGAGTATAATAATGATTATTGATTGACACTCACGTGATATTTTCTAGCAAATTCATCTGCATAAGTGTTGGAAGCTATTATTGCAACCACATTAATATCAAATCACAAGGGACGTGAAACAGGAGAAATATCGTAAAACACAAGGGACGTGAAGCATGAGAAATATCTTAGTGCACAAGGGACGTGAAACGGGAGAAATGTCATAAGGCACGAGGGATGTGAAGAAAGAGAAATCTTGTAAGAGGCAAGACGCGTGAAATGTAAGAAATATCGTATGGCACAAGGGACATGACACATGAGAAATATCTTAGGGCAATAGGGACGTGAAACGGGAGAAATGTCATAAGGCACGAGGGATGTGAAGCAAGAGAAATCTTGTAAGAGGCAAGACGCGTGAAATGTAAGAAATGTCGTATGGCACAAGGGACATGACACATGAGAAATATCTTAGTGCACAAGGGACTTGAAACGGGAGAAATGTCATAAGGCACGAGGGATGTGAAGCAAGAGAAATCTTGTAAGAGGCAAGGCGCTTGAAATGTAAGAAATGTCGTATGGCACAAGGGACATGACACATGAGAAATATCTTAGGGCAAAAGGGACGTGAAACGAGGGAAATGTTATAAGGCACAAGGGATGTGAAGCAGGAGAAATGTTGTAAGAGGTAAGGCGTGTGAAATGTAAGAAATGTCGTAAGGCACAAGGGACGTGAAGCAGGAGAAATGTCGTAAGGCACAATGCGCGTGAAACGTAAGAAATGTCGTAAGGCACAAGGGACGTGAAACAATAGAAATGTCGTAATGCACAAGGGACGTAAAATGTGAGAAATGTCATAAGAGGCAAGGTGCGTGAAACATAAGAAATGTTGTAAGGCACAAGGGACGTGAAGCGGGAGAAATATCGTAAGGCACAAGGGACATAAAACGTGAGAAATGTCATAAGAGGCAAGGTGCGTGAAACATAAGAAATGTTGTAAGGGACGTGAAGCGGGAGAAATGTTGTAAGGCCCGAGGCGCGGGAAATGTAAGAAATGTCGTAAGGCACAAGGGACGTGAAACGGGAGAAATATCGTAAGGCACAAGGGATGTGTAACGTGAGAAATGTCTTAAGGTACAAAGGACGCGTTATTCGGCCTTTAAACCCAAATCCGATGAATTCCGCCGCCCTGATTTCTATCCCAGATCAGTGATGTGATTTCACGCCCTGCTTCTACAATATTCCCATAAGCAATACGGATATTCTTTCCCCCCTCAATTTATCTTCTTTGCGAGACACATTTCAGAGATGTGAGGTGAAAGCTTTTTTTTTTTTTTTTTTGCAGAGGGATCAAACATATTAAGAAATTTATATCAATTTTTATATTTCATTTGCTATTGTTAAGATGTTTTCCCTGATGCATGTCTTTGTACTTCTTGTTTGATCTTTAATTGTAATGTCATCAAATGGAGGTGTTTCTACTGTATTCACTATTTATTGCGTTTGCTTTATATCGTCAGCTCACGAACATGCATACAAGCACACACGCACACACACACACACGCACATATATATATATATATATATATATATATATATATAAATATATATATATATATATATATATATATATATATATATATATATATATATATATGATAAATTTTGCCCATTAGACGTGTTTTTCGTAATCAAATAAGTCATATATTTTGATACATCAATGTCTGGATCTCTTACCGACCTCGGGATCAGAGCCCCGGGTGGAACCACTCAAAGACAATAGCTTCTGATCGGCCGGGAATCGGACCCTGGTCCAGGAAACTTGTAACAACAGTGACATAACACTTAGCCACGGAGAAAGATAAAAGTCAATGACAATTCTTCTGTACTTATACCTGTCGAATTCCGGTTTTTTGTACTTAGAATTGAAATCAAGCCATCTTCACCATCGTAGCTAATTGATATGTTTGTACTGGGCATTTCATTGATGATAAATTTTGCACATTTAGACGTGTTTTTAATATTCAAATAAGTCATATATTTTGATACATTAATGTCTAGATTCTCTTACTGACCTCGGGATCAGAGCCCAAGGCAGAACCACTCAAAGACAATAGCTTCTGACGAATTAAACAAGTAATAAGATTTCTTTTACTCGACCTTCAACCGATGTATCTCTCGATTACTGAGGTTGATAAGAAAAAATAAAAAAGGATTTTGCAGGTCAGAGCATTGATATACCTTAGAAATAGATGATAAAGTTCTGTAATAAGCAATAAGGTATTAATATTCTACAATTAAGTGAAATCCGTGAAATAGAAAAAGCTAGATTTATGAAGAACATTTAGAAAAACTTTCCCTTGTGGTTCATAAGGTTGACATTGGCCCTAGGTCTTACAATGGTTGAAGATAGGGACAACACAGTCTATTTCCTCGTAACATCTAATAAACAGTCTTTTAGCATGATTTTTAAACAGTGAATCCTTCATAATGTTTATCATTTTCCAGTCCGGTGTCTAATATTCTCATCTTCGTATCAGGTAAAATCTTTTGCAATCAAGGAAATATTTTTGATTAAAGAAAAAAAAAACATGTCGATATTGGTTATTTTATGGCATTTTTTAATTCTTTGGATTAATTTCCCAAACCGGTTTGGTCTTCCTGGGAGTTTTATGTAAAAGTATTCGAAAATGATAATTGAGAACTTCCTCATATACCTCACCTTTGGCAATATGAGCATTGGACCTTATTACTTCCACCTGATTTATTTATTTATTTGATATTCATTTATTTATTCATTTATTTGTCTGGTTCTGTCTGCCTGTGGACAGGATTACGTCAAAACTGCTCAACTAATTTTAGGTCATCGACGATCCCATTCAATTTTGAAGATGGTCCAGATCCGGATTCAAGATCTGATTTTTTTTTTTCCATTTCAAATATAACGTCAAAACAAATTGACGGATTTTGACGAAATTTCCACCACATCTTACGCTATGGATGACTCCATTAACTTTTGGAGATGATCCGGTTCTGAATCTGGAGTCTAGATTCAGATTTGCGTTTTTTCCATTTTGAATATAACGGCAAAACAAATTGATGGATTTTGACAAGATTTTCACCACATCTCATGCCATGGATGACTCCATTTGTCACTTATACCTTGTTTGTGAACCTCTGTTTGAGGTCATGTGAATGACCTCAGTTCGCTGGCTCGTCTGGAGTGTATGCTTTCTCAGCTTCTACTGGCGACAGGATTCTGTCTCCATGTCAATCTGCAGACGAAGGTTTTTTTCTGTCTCCTCTTTGTTTTCGCAGGTTTCTTGGAAGAGCAACGGCTCAGGAGACGAAGGCCTTCCGGACGGATCCGGATTGGAAGTAACGGACAATTCCTCTCTTTATATGGTCTTTTCCCAGGATGCTATGGGTCATGCCCAGCGGCTCGCCCTGCCGGCCACTCAGTCGGGTCTGAGTCGCCACGAGTCATAGATATACTTGTCTCGTACTTATGCTGCTTGCTAAGATCAATATTCTGAGAACTTATACTTAAATGTTTTAGAGTAAAGAGAAAAGTGAGACAAACTTTAAAGTAAAGTAATGCAATAATTCCCTCGTTTCCAGATCGTTTGTTCCCCCAAGAATAATAAACTGTAATCAAGCTTGTACTGGAAGAGCACTTAGTTTTATGAATGAGATTGATAATTTTTCAAACTTTTCAAGTAACTTAAGTGTGCTCAAAGACTTGTAATATTTTTGTGAAATACATATTGTCAAATCGTAGATTAGCCTCTGCCTTATCCCGCTTTTTGAACTTTGATTTATTTTGATTTAAAATTGTTGAGGACTTTGACACATTAACTTTTGGAGATGATCCAGTTCTGGATCCGGAGTCTATATCCGGATTTGCATTTTTTTCCATTTCAAATATAACGTCAGAACAAATGAATGTATTTTGACAAAATTTCCACCACATCTTATTCCATGGATGACTCCATTATCTTTTGGAGATGATCCGGTTCCGGATCCGGAGTCTAGATCAGGATTTGCGTTTTTTCTATTATGAATATATCAAAACAAATTGACGGATTTTGACGAAATTTCCACCATATCTGAGTCCATGGACGACCTCAATAACTTTTGGAGATGATCTGGATCCGGATCCAAAGTCTAGATCCAGATTTGCGTTTTTTCTATCATGAATATAACGTCACAACAAATTGACAGACTGACGAAATTTCCACCACATCTTACGCCATGGATGACTCCATTAACTTTTGAAGATGATCCGGTTCTGGATCTTGAGTCTAGATCCAGATTGGCGTTTTTAATATTTTGAAAATAACGTCAAAACAAATTGATGCATTTTGACGAAATTTCCATTACATCTGAGTCCATGGACGACACCACTAACTGTTGGAGTTTATCCAGTTCCGGATCCGGAGTCTAGATCTGGATTTGTCAATTCTTGGGTCATGGATGATTTCGCTGATTGAATTTTGGACGTAATCTGGATCAGATGGAAATCGAATATATTTCTTTTTGTGTCAACGTCATCCTTTGGCGGAGGTCAGAAATCTATGATTGCTCTTTTTTGTTATATTGAGGGTACACTCAGGCACACTATTCTATTTTATTTCTCTCGCCCCCATTTTTTTTAAGCTTATATAGTTTATATATGATAGATCTATTTTAATGTTGTTACTGTTCTTAAAATATTTTGTATTGTTCATTACTTTTCTTGTACAGTAGTTTATCTACATCCTTGTTTCCTTTCCCTACTGGGCTATTTTTCCCTGTTGGAGCCCTTGGGCTTATAACATCCTGCTTTTCCAACAAGGGGTATAGCTTAGCTAATAATAATAATAATAATAATAATAATAATAATCATGATGATAATAATTAAACCGAAGAACAGTTTTGTGCGTGAAAATTAGAGCCTAATAAATGTTTACCAACACACACTTGTATTGTGATATGATGCACATATTATTATTATTATTATTATTATTATTATTATTATTATTATTATTATTATTAACTAAACTATAACCCTAGTTGGAAAAACAGGATACTATAAGCCCTGGGGCCCCAACAAGTAAAATAGCCCAGTGAGGAAAGGAAACAAGGAACAATAGAATATTTCAAGAACTGTAACTACATTGAAATAAATATTAAAATATCAAAACTAATGATAATATCACTACATTTAACTTGCCTACGGGTTAACTACTTTAATATAATCACATATTTAAGTACAGTAAAGGCAAAGCCAATTTATAATGAATGATGTATTCATATGTTTATAATAACACATATGAATGAATAGGTAAATAAAATAATCGAAGACGACAGAATGTTTAGTTCTTTCTCTAAGATGAATTTTGCTGATCAAAGTGCTTAACAATAATTAAATGAATGGATAAATTTCCTTAATATCAAAGGATGAAATACATAAAAGAAAACTATTTCATCACAGCAATAGTGAGAGTTCAATTTTGTATCAGATTTAAATTTATTATAGTCGAAAAAGCAATAAATATTTCCTGTAACGACCAGCCATAACAGAACGTAGAATATGTAAAAATCTACTTCAATGTTTTAATAGCCTCATCATATAAAGTAGAAACACAGTAACAGCAAAATGAAATAAAGGGAAACGTTAATAGATTGATACTTGTGTAGAAATATGTGGAAGTATAAATTAAATTCAGTTCCAATATTTTTTGCTCTTTTATCCGACCAAAAATGACGTCATGGAAGGTTCCAGAATGCAAGGATTATAGAGCGCTACATACTGTTCATTTTCATGGCCAATAGATGGCCTTAGTAGTAGAATACCAAATTGCTAATTATCCCCATCATCCGCTCATTATCATTTTTATTACTTCCTTTCTGTTGCTATTTGGGCACAAAATTGCTATAAAACAGACGCACGTGTACTTGCTGTTTCTTATTGTCTGGCCACAAGTTAATAATTACAAATTTCACAATATTTATCATAGAAATATTTCCTCAACAAACAATCGGTAGCTCAATTACATTTAGGGGGTCAGGGAGGGGGGGGGGGGTCACCAGATATGCCACATGAACTGGAATCGGGGAGACAATCAGGTAATTACACAGTTATTTGATCTAATTTTCAATTACCTTTTTATGAAATTAGAATATAATTAATATGTTTCATGATATGACATTTATTGTTAGTGAAAACTACCTAGAATAACAACATTGCTACACCACAAAATGCATAATAACACTGCCCCCAACCAGCTCCCTCCTCTACATCGCAACGTGTTTAACTTTGCCGCCAACAGATGGCATCAGAGGCATCTTGACACAACTAATATAGTATATTATTTAAGGACCACGTGTTTCCAAAAAGTGTAGTAGGAAGGTAGAGGCTAGAAGATTGGTAGTTGGCAAATAGTCCAACGATCGTTTACTTGTTAGGAATGGATATTTTTATCAGAAAATGATGTGATTTTTTCATATGCTATAGGAAGCAACCTGAGTTTACTTATATAAGTGTTTAATATATCCTATCTTCATCAGAACATATGGATAATGAGTCATGTCTCTGTACAAGTGACCAAAGTAACAATCATCAGCATAGTTAAGGTTGGTGGGACGAGTTTAGGACAGCGCTGCCAAATGGAATTTCCATGAGTGGAGAATATCATTATTCATGACAGATTCAATTCATTTAAGGAGTAATAGCTATACGCCAGAAGGTGCATGACTATGGTGGATTTTGATGTTTTTATAATCAGAGTAATCAACATAAGCAAATTGATTAATAAAGAATAGAATTGTCACATTTCTGAGTGTTCGCCAACGCCTGACAGATGTTGCGTCATCCAGCTGAGAATTTGTTTGTTAATAAGGGCGTTCCAGAATGTAAATTACTAATAAAATAAACCTTATCACCATTTCCTTTTATCAAAATATTTAAAAGGTTTTTCAAAAAAGTTACAAATACCCTATGAGCGATAGAAATGGGAATAAAGGTTAGGCTGGTGTAAACAGTCAACTGTTTATCCTATTTCTATCGACCTGGCAGAAATATTTATCATTAAAGATATTTCCTTATGCGTTTGACATCATGTGGTATTTTTACCTTAGTTGAAATATATATATATATATATATATATATATATATATATATATATATATATATATATATATATATATGGTGCATATATTCTATTTTTGTATAAGGATTACTAACACTCATGATTTAAATCAATATAAAAATCAACCAAAATTGCATTAAATATCAAAATATACCCTTGGGAATGTATATCCACAGGAAATTCATTTGTGATAATTCCTTTTGGCTGGGCAAGGATTCGAACCTGTTCTCTGAGCCGAAACAATTCCTGATTGTACAACTTTACCAATCAAACAAACTTTAGAAGGTGAAACGTTTGGCAAATTCTTTTCAATTGAACGTTTTAGAGGTGATACAAAGCTGACCTATTTTAAAGTTGTTACTGAATTTCAAATATTTCATAATCTTTAATCAATACTTCTAAATAGTACATTTTGGTATTTCCTTATTTTCTTCCTTACAGGGTTTCTTCTCTTGTTGGGGCCCTTGGGCTTGTAGCATCCTGGTTTTTTTTATATCAGGATTGTAGCTTGGCTAATAATAATAGTAAAAATAATAATAATAATAATGATAATATTTTCTCTGTCCGTTTTCCAACAAGGATTGTAGCTTATCTAATAATAATAATAA
>NC_090729.1:114646284-114658784 GCF_036898095.1 Palaemon carinicauda
GTCATTTCAGCCTCACCATCCTTGTGAGCTAAGGATGGGGCGTTTAGGGGAGCCTATAGGTCTACCTGCTGAGTCATCAGCAGCCATTACCTTGCCTTCCATGGTCCTAGCTTGGGTGGAGATGGGGCTTGGGCACTAATCATATGATTTTACAAAAAAAAAAAACTAGAAGGATCCTTCCTTTCTGTAAAGAGTCGATTATAAAAAGTACCTTGATTTAAAAAAAAATGACACGAAGTTTTCCTTTAATTTTTATTTCGAATAACTGTACGAAGATATATAATTGTTTTCAAAGTCGTATTTGTCAACTTCCATTCGATGTCAAGGGATTGCGTGTTCTTGAATTCATTATCGAACAAATGGATATATTATCTAAATTAATATAATCTTATTTGATCCAAAATACCTTGATAAATTTAATCAGATTGATCCATGTTGCTTAAAAACAGATCCTAATTCTAAATTCTAATTCTAGCGACACTAATCACCTGTTCCATAGTTTGCTGTTTGGAATACAACCTAAGAAAATACATTGTTTACAAAGTGACGATCGGACTTTCAGGGCTACCAACTGACAGAACGTCACAGGACGTATAATTACTGTAAATATGATATATTGAGAACCTTTAGCTACCCAAAACATAAGGAATTAGCATATTCATGCGTTTTAAATTGTTAGATATATGTCTCTAATGGCTGCTTATATATTAATATAGATATATTACATCGCATTTTGTTGGTAATTTGGGTAATCAGGGCTACCAATTTACAGAACGTCACAAGACGTATAATTACTGTAAATATGATACATCGAGAACCTTTAGCAAACCAAAACCTTTGAAAATACCTAATTCATAGCTTTTAAATTGTGTGATATATATCTCTAATGGCTATTTATAAATTACTATAGATATATCTTATCGTATTTTGTTGGTAGTTTGGGCATTCATGTCGTCTATGATTCACGAGTCCATTATCGGCGGAGGGTAAAATCAAAGTCCAGGTTATTAATTATATTCATTATTCATTATATTAGGCATAGACTATTAATAAATTAGAACATTATAACAAGTAAATCACTACTGCAGGAATTATAATTTAGGTACACTAATGGTGGCGTGACAAAGACGAATATTACCATTGTCTAACAAGGTTCCTCCCCCACAGCCTCGAAACGCCAACAGATGGCGTTGGTGCTTTGTTTATAATTAAAAATATCTGAATTTTTCCTCAGGTGGACGACAAAGAAGTAATCACGTGACCACCTCTATATATACCGATATCAATACCAAATAAGAATATCTGTAATATATATATGTCAAAATACTTATAAAATGACATAAATGTTGTGTTTTAATATCTATGTCTCATTTGGAAATATAGTTTTATTCAGAAAAGAGGTATAATTGGGTGATCACCATCTATCTATTGGTGAACAATGGTAATTTCTTCATTATCAGGTAATTCTGTGATACTAAGGTCAGCATAAACGTAGCATTTGTGTGCAATTTCCGTGAAATGATATGAAAATGAGTTTGATGTTGCGTTTTAATTAACTATGAATCTTTATTTAAAATATTTTTTTTGCCACAACAGGAAAATTTCGTAAAAGCTACCAATAATGTCTTTATAGATTTTCCATATAATAATAATAATAATAATAATAATAATAATAATAATAATAATGATATGACAATGCATATCAAAAGGATATAGGAAAGTGTGGAAATTAATGCCTTTATACCATTTTAATTGATTGATTTGATGCCAGAAAACCTTAAATCAATCAATCAATAGGATTTAAAGGCATTAATTTCCATACTTTCCTCTAAACTAGAAACATTTTCTTTTAACACAAAGAAAATTTTATTAAAATATCTCCAGTGGATAAGCTGCACTTGCACGTATATATATATATATATATATATATATATATATATATATATATATATATATATGAATACACATACAAAGAAACGCGCATATATATATATATATATATATATATATATATATATATATATATATATATATATATATAAATGAGTGTGTGTGTGTATCTCTCTCTGAGTGGGGATACCTTAACATGGTAAAAGTGTTTGTGTATCGCCATGATCAACAAAGCTGTACTAGTCAGAGCTACCCAAACTAGGTTGGTTTGCTGTGAGCAATCAGATCAATGTTTCCTACCATCACCAATGCGCAGTGACCACCATGGTAATGAACATGGCCAAACTCAAGACATATCTAGGACATGTCTGAGGCCTTTGTCCTGGAGTGGACTAGAAATGGCTTCATTTGTTGTTGATGTTGTATATACTATATATACTGTATATAAATACACACACACACATATATATATATATACAGTATATATATATATATATATATATATATATATATATATATATATATATATATACTGTATATATGCATATATATATAATTTATATATATATGTTTATATATATATATATATATATATATATATATATGTATCTACAGTATCTACTGTATATGTGAGGGGTGCTGAAAAGTTCCTGGCTTCAAGGGTATCATGAAAAGGTAGAGCTGTTACTTTTATAAAGAAGGTAGGACAACTATTTACTATTTGTTGCAAGTAGTAAAGAGTTTATACATAGGCAGTAAAACATGTTAGGATAGGAAATTAAGTGAGTGAGTGGTTTCCAGTATGACTCGGGCTCAGACAAGAATGTGTGATATTGCCATGATTGTTCAATTTGTTTGTTGATGGGATTTCCAAGAGAGGTGAATACCTGATTACTTGGTCGAGGATTGAAACTGACGGATGAGAGTGATCATGAGTGGGAGGTGAATCAGTTATTGTATGAGGATGATACGACGCTGGTTGCTGATTCAGAGGAGAAGCTGTGTTAATTAGTGACAGAGTTTGCAAGGGTGTGGGAGAGAAGGAAGTTGTGAGTTAATGTGGGTAAGAGTAAGGTTATGAGATGCAAGAGAAGTGAGGGTGGTGCTAGATTGAATGTCATGTTAAATGGAGAGTTACTTGAGGACGTAGATCAGTTTAAATACTTGAGTTTTGTTGCTGCTGTAAATAATGGAGTAGAAGCAGATGTACATCACGGTGAATGAAGGATGCAAGTGTTAGGAGCAGTGAAGGGAGTGGTAAAGAATAGAGGCTTAGGGATGAATGTAAAGAGAGTTCTGCATGAGACATTTATAACAACTGTGATGTATGGATTAGAGTTGTGGGGAAAGAAAGTGATGGAGAGACAGAAATTGAATGTTTTCGAGATGAAGTGTCTGAGGAGTGTGGCAGGTGTATCTTGATTAGATAGAATTAGGAACGAAGTAGTGAGGTTGAGAACGGGTGTGAGAAATTAATTAGTGGCTAGAGTGGATATGAACGTGTTATTATCATCATTATTATTATTACTTGCTAAGCTACAACCCAAGTTGGAAAAGCAGGATGCTATAAGACCAGGGGCTCCAATAGGGAAAATAGCCCAGTAAGGAAAGGAAACAAGGAAAAATAAAATATTTTAAGAACAGTAACAACACTAAAATAAATATTTCCTATATAAACTATAAAAACTTTAACAAAACAAGAGGAAGAGAAATAAGATAGAATAGTGTGCCGGAGTGTACCCTCAAGCAAGAGAACTCTAACCCAAGACAGTGGAAGGCCATGGTACAGAGGCTATGGCATTACCCAAGACTAGAGAACAGTGGTTTGATTTTGGAGTATCCTCCTCCTGGAAGCGTTGCTTACCATAGCTAAAGAGTCTCTTCTACCCTTACCAAGAGGAAAGTAGTCACTGAACGATAACAGTGCAGTAGTTAACCCCTGGAGAGAAAAAGACTTGTTTGGTGATCTTTGTGTTGTCAGGTGTATGAGGAAAGAGAAGAATATGTAAAGAATAGGCCAGACTATTCTGTGTATATGTAGGCGAAAGGAAAATGAACCATAACCAGAGAGAATGATCCAATGTACAGTAGTACTGTCTGGCCAGTCAAAGGACCCATAACTCTCTAGAGGTAGTATTTCAACGGGTGGCTGGTGCCCTAGCCAACCAACTACCTGTTGAGGTGGTTTGGTCATGAAGAGAACATGGAAAATAGTCATCTGCTGATGAAGGTTATGAATGCAAGAGTTGATGGGAGAAGTGCAAAAGGAAAAATCATGGTTTGGGTGGATGGATAGAGTGAAGAAAGCCCTAGGTGATAGGAGGATAGATGTGAGAGAGGCAAAAGAGTGCTAGAAATAGGAATGAATGGCGAGCGATTGTGACGTGCTGCTACCTCCGGTCACCTTGGTGACTGCTGAGGTAGTGGCAGTAGGGGATTCATTATATGGATCTTCATTTGTGGTGGAAGACAGGGCAGGGTGGGCTGTGGCACCCTAGCAGGGCCAACCAAACTCGGCTGAGTCCCCCGTTAGGCGAAGAGGAATGATGAGAAAAAACAATTTTGTTTATTTTATGATGTCTGTTACCTTCCAAAACTGGAGTACATGCCACGGTATATTTACTGCTTTTATGGCAGTCAAGACTAAGCTTAGCCACATCGAATAGTTTGAAACATTCATATAGATTTCAAGCGATAAAAAAGCTTCAATATTCTTATCATTATTATTACCAGCTAAGCTACAACCCTAGTTGGAAAACCAGGAAGCTATAAGCCTGGGGACTCCAACGGCGAAAATAGCCCAGTGAGGAAAAGAATCAGTAAAAATAAAATATTTGAAGAACAGTAACAAAATTAAAATAATTATTTCCTATATAAACTATAAAAAAACTTTAACAAAACAAGTGGAAGAAAAACCCTCATACACCTAACGGTTGGCCTCAATATGCGGCCTTCAAATGTTTCAAATTCTTCATGTGGACCACTACATATGTGGCATGACTACATGCCTGACCATGTTGCTTTCGGTGTGTCTTGATTAAGAGAAAAGTTTATGAAGTTTTAGATTCTATGTGATATTTGTGCAAGAATACACTTAATGAGATATATGAAAAGTCAGATATATAGTTTATTTATTCTAAAAACCAATGATCGTTTCTCGTATATTGCTATGTACCATTTTGTCATACGTATTTCACTCTCTCTCTCTCTCTCTCTCTCTCTCTCTCTCTCTCTCTCTCTCTCTCTCTCTCTCTCTCCCTGAACAGCAAAAGGAAGATGGAGGAAGTTGAAACATTAGGCAGAGAAAAATCGATTCAAATCAAATGTTATTTTCTGTCAGTGTTGCCAACCAGAGAGTCGTCAATAGAAATTGAATGACATAAGAAATAACTAATACTTTTGAATCTATATCGTCTAAAAGATATTTTCTTTTTATGAAATGAAAACAATTTAGAATAAAATTAAATGATATTACATATAGGACAGCAATAGAATATCGTCGTTAATAATTTAAATAGTAATTCGTTGCCACAAAACAAAGCTTTTTATATACCAAGTGTTACCTCATACTACTCGATTTCATGAAATGTCACGCAATGGCACTAAATTTTCAATATTACTTGAAAATTATAACAGATTCTACGTTTTATATGAATATAACGTAATTATTAAACCCTTTTATTACCTTCAGGTAAAATTTTATTTCCATTGATATCCTACAAGTGATGTTTGAAGCATTTATATGCATGTGCACTTTATTATTTTTTTTTTATATAATTTTTCTCTTAATGTTTTGTGTAAAGATGAGCAACATACTAAGTGTATGATTTATTTAAGTATTCTGGTAGAATGTAACTTAAGAGAATACATTGTTTACAAAGTGGCGATCGGACTATCAGTGCTACCAATATATGAAGCGTCACAAGTCGCTTAATTACTGTAACTATGATACATAGAGAACCTTTAGCAACCTCAAACTTAGGGAAATGTCGAATTCATATCTTTTAAATTGTGTGATATATGTATCTAATGGGCGCTTATATATCAATATAGATATCTCACTACGTATTTTGTTGGTAATTTGGGTATTCAGGGCTACCAATTCACGGAATATCACAAGACGTATAATTACTGTAAATATGATACATCGAGCACATTTAGCAAACCAAAACTTGAGGAAATATCAAATTTATAGCCTTTAAATTGTGTGATATATGTATCTAATGGACGCAATAGATATATTACATCGTATTTTGTTGGTAGTTTGGGCATTCATGTCGTCTATGATTTGCGAGTCCATTATCGGCGGAGGGTAAAATAAAAGTCCAGGTCATTAATAGATTATTTACCTTCATTATAATAGGCATAGACTATTAACAAAATAGAGGATGATAACAAATAAGTCTTTATTGCAGGAATTATAATTTAGATACAATAATGGTGGCGTGATAAAGACGAATATTAACATTGTCTAACAAGGTTCCTCCCTCACAGCCTCGAAACGACAACAGATGGCGTTGGTGCTTTGTTTATAGTTAAAAATATCTGAATTTTTTTCTCAGGTGGAGGACCAGGAAGTAATCACGTGACCACCTACATATAACCCGGTATCAATAGCAAATAAGAATATCTGTAATAGTTAAATGTCAAAATACTTATCAATATACGAAATAAATATTGTGTTTTAATCTTTATCTCTCATCTGGAAATATAGTTTTATTCGAAAAAAAAGAGGTATAATTGGGTGATCACCATCTATCTATTGGTGAACAATGGTAATTTCTTCATTGATAAGTAATTTTGTGATATGAAGGGCAATATGACTATGATTCCTCTTGATATATTAAACGTACCTAATGTAGCATTGCATTGCAATTTCTAGGACATGACAGGGACATGTGCTTCATCTTGCTTTTTCTTTATCTATGAATCAATGTTTTGCTGACTATCTTGTCTTAATAGGGATATATCATTAAAAGTATCTATAATTTCTTAAGAATGTAATATTTAATTGATTGTATTAACTAACTGAAATAATGACGTCAGTTTACGGGAATCATAACTTTAAATAGATGTAGAGCATTTCAGATTTACCTTTCACACACACACACAGAGAGAGAGAGAGAGAGAGAGAGAGAGAGAGAGAGAGAGAGAGATTTTTTAAGTTATTTTCATGTCATAATTTTCTATTTTTATAATCATTAATCCAGAGTAGGATGATTGTTGACTCTTTCAAAATCAGAATTCAAAATAGATACAGAGTATGAGAGAGAGAGAGAGAGAGAGAGAGAGAGAGAGAGAGAGAGAGAGAGAGAGAGAGAGAGACTATCAGTTATTTCCATGACCCAAGTTAATGATACCACACCAATTAAACTTAGAGTAGGATGATTATTGACTCTTTCAAACAGATGAGGGGTCATGATTCCTCTTTGGGAAGCTATCATCAAAGTGATCAATGCTTTCACAAATTGTTTTCCTAAATGAGGGTCGAATCAATGCCAATATGGTCCCATCCAGGCGTTAATCCATTCATTATAGGGTATTCATAGTACAAACTAGAACATTGTGAAGTCATTGATCAGTTTTGATGAAATATTGAAACACAAGTGGCTGGAGTATAATAAAGATTATTGATTGACCCTCACGTGGTATTTTCTAGCAAATTCATCTGCATAAACGTAAGATATGTGGTAAGGCACATGGGCCATGAAACGTGAGAAATGTCGTAAGAGACAAGGGATGTGAAGCATGAACAATGTCGTAAGACACAAGGGACAGGAAACGTGAGAAATGTCGTATGAGACAAATGACTTGAAGCATGAGAAATGTTGTAAGGCACAAGGGATGTGAAACGTGAGAAATGTCATATGAGACAAGGGACAGGAAGCATGAGAAATTTCGTAAGGCACAAGGGATGTGAATCGTAAGAAATGTCGTAAGGCACAAAGCACAATAAATGCAAAAAGTGTGGTAAGGCATAAGGGACATTAAGTGTGAGAAATGTCGTAAGGCACAAGGGATGCGAAACATGAGAAATGTCGTAAGGGACCAAAAATGTGAAGTGTGAGAAATGTTGTATGGGACAAAGGACGTGAAACGTAAGATATGTGGTAAGGCAAAAGGGACGTGCATAGTGAGATATGTCGTAAAAAACAAGGGATGTGAAATGTAAGAAATTTTGTAAGGGACAAAGGACGGGCGAGAAATGTCATAAGGGACAAGGGGCATGAAGCGTGAGAAATGTCATACGGCACAGGGCGCGTGAAACGTAATAAATGTCTTAAGGGGCAGGCACGTGAAACATGAGAAAAGTCGCAGGGCACAAGGTATATGAAATGTGAGAAATATCTTATGATACATGGCACGTGAAACATGAGAAATGTTGTAAGGCACAAAAGACGTGAAACGAGAGAAATGTCGTAAGGCACAAAGGAGGTGAAACGGGAGAAATGTCGTAAGGCACAAGGGACGTGAAACGGAAGAAATGTCGTAAGGCACAAGGGACGTGAAACGGGAGAAATGTCGTAAGGCACAAGGGACGTGAAACGGGAGAAATGTTGTAAGGCACAAGGGACGTGAAACGGGAGAAATATCGTAAGGCACAAGGTGCGTGAAACGTAAGAAATGTCGTAAGGCACAAGGGATGTGAAACGTGAGAAATGTCGTAGGGCACAAGGGACGTGAAACGGGAGAAATGTCGTAAGGCACAAGGCTTGTGAAACGTAAGAAATGTCGTAAGGCACAAGGGATGTGAAACGTGAGAAATGTCGTAGGGCACAAGGGATGTGAAACGGGAGAAATGTCATAAGGCACAAGGCGCATGAAACGTAAGAAATGTCCTAAGGCACAAAGGACGCGTTATTCGGCATTTAAACCCAAATCCGATGAATTCCACCGCCCTGATTTCTATCCCAGATCAGTGATATGATTTCACGCCCTGCTTCTACAATATTCCCATAAGCAATACGGATATTCTTTCCCCCCCTCAATTTATCTTCTTTGCGAGACACATTTCAGGGATGTGAGGTGAAAGCTTTTTTTTTTTTTTTGCAGAGGGATCAAACATATTAGGAAATTTATACCAATTTTTATATATCATTTGCTATTGTTAAGATGTTTTTCTTTGATGCAGGTGTTTGTACTTCTTGTTTGATCTTTAATTGTAATGTCATCAAATGCAGGTGTCTCTACTTTATTCACTGTTTATTGCATTTGTTTTAAATCTTCAGCTCTCAAACATACATACACGCACACGTACACACACATATCTATCTATCTATCTATATATATATATATATATATATATATATATATATATATATATATATATATAATGATAAATTCAGCACATTTAGACGTGTTTTTAATATCCAAATAAGCCATATATTTTGATACATTAATGTCTGGATTCTCTTACCGACCTCGGGACCAGAGCCCCAGGTGGAACCACTCAAAGACAATAGCTTCTGACGAATTAAAAAAGTAATAACATTTCTTTTACTCAACCTTCAACCGATGTATCTCTCGATTACTGAGGTTGATAAGAAAAAATAAAAAAAGGATTTTGCAGGTCAGAGCATTGATATACCTTAGAAGAAATAGATGATAAAGTTCCGTAATAAGCAATAAGGTATTAATATTCTACCATTAAGTGAAATCCATGAAATAGAAAAAGCTAGCTTTATGAAGAACAATTAGAAAAACTTTCCCTTGTGGTTCATAAGGTTGATATTGGCCCTAGGTCTTACAATGGTTGAAGATAGGGATAATACAGTCTCTGTCCTCGTAACATCTAATAAACATTCTTTTAGCATGATTTTTAAACAGTGAATCCTTCATAATGTCTATCATTTTCCAGTCCAGTGTCTAATATTCTCATCTTCTTCGTATCAGGTAAAATCTTTTGCAATCAAGGAAATATTTTGGATTGAAAAAAAAAAAAAAGTCCATATTGGTTATTTTATGGCACTTTTTAATTCTTTGGATTAATTTCCCAAATCGGTTTGGTCTTCCTGGGAGTTTCATGTAAAAGTTTTCGAAAATGATAATTGAGAAATTCCTCATATACCTCACCTATGGCAATATGAGCATTGGACCTTATTACTTCAACCTGATTTATTTATTTATTTGATATTCATTTATTTATTCATTTATTTGTCTGTTTCTGTCTGCCTGTGGATAGGATTACGTCTAAACTGCTTAACTGATTTTACGCCATCGACGACCCCATTTAATTTTGGAGATGGTCCAGATCCGGATTTAAGATCTAAATTTTTTTTCCATTTGAAATATAACGTCAAAACAAATTAACGGATTTTGACGAAATTTCCACCATATCTTACGCCATGGATGACTCCATTAACTTTTGGAGATGATCCGGTTCTGAATCCGGTGTTTAGATCCAGATTTGCGTTTTTTCCATTTTGAATATAACGGCAAAACAAATTGACGGATTTTGACGAGATTCCATCACATCTGAGGCCATGGACGACTCCATTAACTTTTGGAGATGATCGAGTTCCGGATCCGGAGTCTAGAACCGGATTTGCGTTTTTTCTATTATGAATAAAACATCAAAACAAATTGACGGATTTTGACGAGATTCCATCACATCTGAGGCCATAGACGACTCCATTAACTTTTGGAGATGATCGAGTTCCGGATCCGGAGTCTAGATCCGGATTTGCGTTTTTTCTATTATAAATAAAACATCAAAACAAATTGACGGATTTTGACGAGATTTCCACCACATCTGAGTCCATGGACGACCTCATTAACTTTTGGAGATGATCCGGCTCCGGCTCCGGATTCTAGATCTGGATTTGTATTTTTTTCCCATTTTGAATACAACGTCAAAACAAATTGGACGGATTTTGACGAAATTTCCACCATATCTTATGCCATGGATGAATCCATTAACTTTTGGAGATGATCTGGTTCCAGATCCAAAGTCTAGATCCGGATTTGCGTTTTTTTCTATTATGAATATAATATCAAAACAAATTGACGGATTTTGACGAAATTTCCACCACATCTGAGTCCATGGATGACTCCATTAACTTTTGGAGATGATCTGGTTCCAGATCTGGAGTCTAGATCCAGATTTGCGTTTTTAACATTTTGAATATAACGTCAAGACAAATTGTCGCATTTTGACGAAATATCTATGACATCTGAGTCATTGGACGACCCCAATAACTTCTGGAGATGATCTGGTTCCGGATCCGGAGTCTAGATCAGTATTTGTCAATTCTTGGGTCCTGGATGATTTCGCTGATTGAATTTTGGACGTAATCTGGATCAGATGGAAATCGAATATATTTCTTTTTGTGTCAACGTCATGCTTTGGCGGAGGTCAGAAATCTATGATTGCTCTTTTTTGTTATATTGAGGGTACACTCAGGCACACTATTCTATTTTTCCCTGTTGGAACCCTTGGGCTTATAACATCCTGCTTTTCCAACAAGGGTTATAGCTTAGCTAATAATAATAATAATAATAATAATAATAATAATAATAATGATGATAATAATTAAACCGAAGAACAGTTTTGTGCGTGAAAATTAGAGCCTAATAAATGATAATCAACACACACTTGTATTGTGATATGATGCACATATTATTATTATTATTATTATTATTATTATTATTATTATTAGCTAAGCTATAACCCTAGTTGGAAAAACAGGATACTATAAGCCCTGGGGCCCCAACAAGTAAAATAGCCCAGTGAGGAAAGGAAACAAGGAAAAATGGAATATTTCAAGAACTGTAACTACATTGAAATAAATATTAAACTATCAAAACTAATGATAATATCACTACATTTAACTTGCCTACGGGTTTGATACTTTAATATAATCACATATCTAAGTACTGAGAAGGCGAAGCCAATTTATAATGAATGATGTATTCATATGTTTATAATAACACACATGAATGAATAGGTAAATAAAATAATCGAAGACGACAGAATGTTTAGTTCTTTCTCTAAGATGAATTTTGCTGATCAAAGTGCTTAACAATAATTAAATGAATGGATAAATTTCCTTAATATCAAAGGATGAAATACATAAAAGAAAACTATTTCATCACAGCAATAGTGAAAGTTCAATTTTGTATTATATTTAAATTTATTGTAGTCGAAAAAGCAATAAATATTTCCTGTAACAATCAGCCATAACAGAACGTAGAATATGTAAAAATCTACTTCAATGTTTTAATAACTTCACCATATAAAGTAGAAACACAGTAACAGTAAAATGAAATAAAGGAAAAGGGTGATAGATTGATACTTGTGTAGAAATATGTGGCAAGTATAAATTATATTAAACTCCAATATTTTTTGCGATTTTTCCGACCAAAAATGACGTCATGGAAGGTTCCAGAATGCAAGGATTATAGAGCTCTACATACTGTTTATTTTCATGGCCAATAGATGGCCTTAGTAGTAGAATACCAAATTGCTAATTATCCCAATCATCCACTCATTATCATTTTTATTACTTCATTTCTGTTGCTATTTGAGCACAAAATTGATATAAAACAGACGCACGTGAACTTGCTGTTTCTTATTGTCTGGCCACAAGTTAATAATTACAAATTTCACA
>NC_090729.1:114673784-114688784 GCF_036898095.1 Palaemon carinicauda
ATTATATCGTATTTTGTTGGTAGTTCGGTTATTCAGGGCCACCAATTCACAGAGAGGCACAAGACGTATAATTACTGTAAATATGATATATCGAGAACGTTTAGCAACCCCAAACTTAGTGAAATAAAAAATTCGTAGCTTTTAAATTGTGTGATATATGTATCTAATAGACGCTAATATATTATTATAGATATATTTAAACGTAATTAGTTGGTAGTTTGGGCATTCATGTCGTCTATGATATGCGAGTCCATTATCGGCGGAGGGTAAAATTAAAGTCCAGGTCATTAATAGATTATTTACCTTCATTATATTAGGCATAGTATATTTATAAAATAGAACATTATAAAAAATAAATCACTACTGCAGGAATTATAATTTCGATACAATAATGGTGCCGTGATAAAGACGAATATTACCATTGTCTGACAAGTGTCCTCCCCCATACCCTCGAAACGCCAACAGATGGCGTTCGTGCTTTGTTTATAGTTAAAAATATCTGAAATTTTTCTCAGGTGGAGGACCAAGAAGTAATCACGTGACCACCTCCATATATACCAGTATCAATACCAAACAAGAATATCTGTAATAGATATATGTCGAAATACTTATCAAAATGACTTAAATGTTGTGTTTTAATCTCTATCTCTTATTAGGAAATATAGTTTTATTCAGAAAAGAGGTATAATTGGGTAATCACCATTTATTTATTGCTGAACAATGGTAATTTCTTCATTAATATGTAATTTTGCGATATTAGGGGCAATATGACTATGATTCCTCTTGTCATTTCAAACGTAACCAATGTATTATTGCTTTACAGTTTCTGGGACCGACAGGAACACGTGTTTCATCTTGCTTTTTCTTTATTTGTTATCCAATGTTTTGATGACTACTTGTCTTAATAGGGAAATATTAAAGCCATCTATAATTTCTTAAAAATGTAATATTCAATTGATCGTATTTTCTAACTGACATAATGACGTTAGTTTACGGGAATCATAACTTTAAATAGATATTGAGCCTTTCAGATTTACCTTTCAGAGAGAGAGAGAGAGAGAGAGAGAGAGAGAGAGAGAGAGAGAGAGAGAGTTTATAAGTTATTTTCATGTCATAAGTTTCTATTTTTATAATCATTAATCCAGAGTAGGATGATTGTTGATTCTTTCAAAATCAGAATTCAAAATAGATACAGAGTATGAGAGAGAGAGAGAGAGAGAGAGAGAGAGAGAGAGAGAGAGAGAGAGAGACTATCAGTTATTTCCATGACCCAAGTTAATGATACCACACCAATTAAACTTAGAGTAGGATGATTATTGACTCTTTAAAATAGATGAGGGGTCATGATTCCTCTTTGGGAAGCTATCATCAAAGTGATCAATGCTTTCACAAATTGTTCTCCTAAATGAGGGTCGAATCAATGCCAATATGGCCCCATCCAGGCGTTAATCCATTCATTATAGGGTATTCATAGTACAAACTAGAACATTGTGAAGTCATTGATCAGTTTTGATGGAAAATCCAAACACAAGTGGCTGGAGTATAATAAAGATTATTGATTGACCCTCACGTGTTATAATTCTAGTAAATTAATCTGCATAAGTGTTGGAAGCTAATATTGCAACCATATTAATATCAAAGCACAAGGGACGTGAAACGGGAGAAATGTCAAAAGGCACAAGGAACATGAATCATGAAAAATATTGTAAGAGATAAGGGACGTGAAGCATGAGAAATGTCGTAAGACACAAGGAACGCGAAACGGGAGAAATGTCGTAAGAGACAAGGGATGTGAAGCATGAAAAATGTCGTAAGACACAAGGTTCATGAAACGTGAGAAATGTCATATGAGACAAGTGACTTGAAGCATGAGAAATGTTATAAGGCACAAGGGATGTGAAATGTGAGAAATGTCGTAAGAGACAAGGGACAGGAAGCATGAGAAATTTCATAAGGCACAAGGGATGTGAATCGTAAGAAATGTCGTAAGGCACTAAGAATGTGAAACGTAAGAAATGTCGTAAGGCACAAGGGATGTGAAACATGAGAAATGTCGTAAGAGACCAGGGACATGAAGTGTGATAAATGTCGTAAGGCACAAAGAACAATAAATGCAAAAAATGTGGTAAGGTATAGGGGACATTAAGTGTGAGAAATGTCGTAAGGCACAAGGGATGCGAAACGTTAGAAATGTTGTAAAGGACCGGGGACGTGAAGTGTGAGAAATGTCGTAAGGCACAAAGGACAATAAATGCAAAAAATGTGGTAAGGCATAGGGGACATTAAGTGTGAGAAATGTAGTAAGGCACAAGGGATGCGAAATGTGAGAAATATCGTAAGGGAGGGACGTGAAGTGTGAGAAATGTCGTAAGGCACAAAGGACAATAAATGCAAAAAATTTGGTAAGGCATAGGGGACATTAAGTGTGAGAAATGTAGTAAGGCACAAGGGATGCGAAATGTGAGAAATGTCGTAAGGGACCAGGGACATGAAGTGTGAGAAATGTCGTATGGCACAAAGGACAATAAATGTAAAAAATGTGGTAAGGCATAAGAGACATTAAGTGTGAGAAATGTCGTAAGGCACAAGGGATGCGAAATGTGAAAAATGTTGTAAGGGACCAGGGACGTGAAGTGTGAGAAATGTCGTAAGGTACAAAGGATAATAAATGCAAAAAATGTGGTAAGGCATAGGGGACATTAAGTGTGAGAAATGTAGTAAGGCACACGGGATGCGAAATGTGAGAAATATCCTAAGGGACCAGGGACGTGAAGTGTGAGAAATGTCGTATGGCACAAAGGACAATAAATGCAAAAAATGTGGTAAGGCATGAGAGACATTAAGTGTGAGAAATGTCGTAAGGCACAAGGGATGCGAAACGTGAGAAATGCCGTAAGGGACCAGGGATGTGAAGTGTGAGAAATATCATAGGCACAAAGGACAATAAATCAAAAAATGTGGTAAGGCATAAGGGACATTAAGTGTGAGAAATGTTGTAAGGCACATGGGATGCGAAACGTAAGAAATGTTATAAGGGACCAGGGACGTGAAGTGTGAGAAATGTTGTAAGGGACAAAGGACGTGAAACGTAAGATATGTGGTAAGCCACAAGGGATGTGAAAATTGAGAAATGACATAAAGAACGAGGGACATGAAATGTAAGAAATGTTGTAAGGGACAAAGGACGGGTGAGAAATGTCATAAGGGACAAGGGGCATGAATCGTGAGAAATGTCATATGGCACAGGGCGCGTGAAATGTAATAAATGTCTTAAGGGGCAGGCACGTGAAACATGAGAAAAGTCGTAAGGCACAAGGGATATGAAACGTGAGAAATATCTTATGATACACGGCACGTGGAACATGGGAAATGTTGTAAGGCACAAGGGACATGAAATGAGAGAAATGTCGTAAGACACAAGGCGCGTGAAACGTAAGAAATGTTGTAAGGCACAAGGGATGTGAAACGGGAGAAATGTCGTAAGGCACAAGGGACGTGAAACGGGAGAAATGTCGTAAGGCACAAGGGACGTGAAACGGGAGAAATGTCGTAAGGCACAAGGGACGTGAAACGGGAGAAATGTCGTAAGGCACAAGGCTTGTGAAACGTAAGAAATGTCGTAAGGCACAAGGGATGTGAAACGTGAGAAATGTCTTAAGGTACAAAGGACATGCTATTCGGCATTTAAACCCAAATCCGATGAATTCCGCCGCCCTGATTTCTATCCCCGATCAGTGATGTGATTTCACGCCCTGCTTCCACAATATTCCCCTAAGCAATACGGATATTCTTTCCCCCCCTCAATTTATCTTCTTTGCGAGACACATTTCAGAGATGTGAGGTGAAAGCTTTTTTTTTTTTGCAGAGGGATCAAACGCATCAGGAAATTTATATAAATTTTCATATTTCATTTGCTATTGTTAAGATGTTTTCCCTTGATGCATGTCTTTGTACTTCTTGTTTGATCTTTAATTGTAATGTCATCAAATGGAGGTGTTTCTACTGTATTCACTATTTATTGTGTTTGTTTTAAATCTTCAGCTCACGAACATGCATACAAGCACACACACACACACACACACACACACACACACATATATATATATATATATATATATATATATATGATAAATTTTGCACATTTTTTTTACGTGTTTTTCATATTCAAATAAGCCATATATATTTTTGATATATTAATGTCTGGATTCTCTTAACGACCTCGGGATCAGAGCCACGAAGTGGGTTAGTCACTGTCTATATAAGCTTGCCGACCAGGGTTCGATTCCCGGCCGGAGCCAAGCTCTTGTCTTTGTGTGATTTCGCCTGGGGCTCTGATCCCGAGGTCGTTAAGAGAATCCAGACATTAATATATCAAAAATATATATGGCTTATTTATATATATATATATGTATATCTATCTATCTATCTAACTATCTATCTATCTATCTCTCTATCTATCTATCTATCTATATATATATATATATATATATATATATATATATATATATATATATATATATATATGATAAATTTTGCCCATTAGACGTGTTTTTCATAACCAAATAAGTCATATATTTTGATACATTAATGTCTGGATCTCTTACCGACCTTGGGATCGATAGCTTCTAATCAGCCGGGAATCGGACCCTGGTCCAGGAAACTTATAACAACAGTGACATAGCACTCAGCCACGAAGAAAGATAAAAGTCAATGACAATCCTTCTGTACTTATACCTGTCGAATTCAGGTTTTTTTGTACTTAGAATTGAAATCAAGCCATCTTCACCATCGTAGCTAATTGATATGTTTGTACTCGGCATTTCATTGATGATAAATTTTGCACATATAGACGTGTTTTTCATATTCAAATAAGTCATATATTTTGATACATTAATGTCTGGATTCTCTTACCGACCTCGGGATCAGAGCCCAAGGCGGAACCACTCAAAGACAATAGCTTCTGACGAATTAAACACGTAATAACATTTCTTTTACTCAACCTTCAACCGATGTATCTCTCGATTACTGAGGTTGATAAGAAAAAATAAAAAAGGATTTTGCAGGTCGGAGTATTGATATACCTCAGGAGAAATAGATGATAAAGTTATGTAATAAGCAATACGGTATTAATATTCTACCATTAAGTGAAATCCGTGAAATAGAAAAAGCTAGATTTATGAAGAACATTTAGAGAAACTTTCCCTTGTGGTTCATAAGGTTGACATTGGCCCTAGGTCTTACAATGGTTGAAGATAGGGACAACACAGTCTATTTCCTCGTAACATCTAATAAACAGTCTTTTAGCATGATTATTAAACAGTGAATCCTTCATAATGTCTATCATTTTCCAGTCCGGTGTCTAATATTCTCATCTTCGTATCAGGTAAAATCTTTTGCAATCAAGGAAATATTTTTGATTAAAGAAAAAAAAAAACAAGTCGATATTGGTTATTTTATGGCATTTTTTAATTCTTTGGATTAATTTCCCAAACCGGTTTGGTCTTCCTGGGAGTTTTATGTAAAAGTATTCGAAAATGATAATTGAGAACTTCCTCATATACCTCACCTTTGGCAATATGAGCATTGGACCTTATTACTTCAACCTGATTTATTTATTTATTTGATATTCATTTATTTATTTATTTATTTGTCTGGTTCTGTCTGCCTGTGGACAGGATTACGTCAAAACTGCTCAACTGATTTTAGGTCATCGACGAACCCATTCAATTTTGGAGATGGTCCAGATCCGGATTCAAGATCTAAATTTTTTTTTCCATTTGAAATAAAACGTCAAAACAAATTAACGGATTTTGACGAAATTTCCACCATATATTACGCCATGGATGACTCCATTAACTTTTGGAGATGATCCGGTTCTGAATCTGGAGTCTAGATTCAGATTTGCGTATTTTCCATTTTGAATATAACGGCAAAACAAATTGACGGATTTTGACGAGATTCCATCACATCTGAGGCCATAGACGACTCCATTAACTTTTGGAGATGATTTGCTTCCGGATCCGGAGTCTAGACCTAGATTTGCTTTTTTTTCTATTACGAATGTAACGTCAAAAAAATTAATGGATTTTGACAAAATTTCCACATCTTATTCCATGGATGACTTCATTATCTTTTGGGGATGATCCAGTTCCGGATCCGGAGTCTACAGTACTGTATATCCGGATTTGCTTTTTTTCCATTTTAAATATAACGTCAAACAAATTAATGGATTTTGCCAAATTTACACCACAACTTATTCCATGGATGACTCCATTATCTTTTGGAGATGATCCGGTTCCGGATCCGGAGTCTAGATCCACATTTACCTTTTTTCTATTTTGAGTATAACATCAAAATAAATTAACGGATTTTGACAAAATTTCCATTACATATGAGGCCTTAGACGACTCCATTAACTTTCGGAGATGATCCGGTTCTGGATCCGGAGTGTAGATCCGGATTCGGTTTTTTCTATTATGAATACGTCAAAACAAATTGACGGATTTTGACGAAATTTCTACCACATCTGAGTCCATGGAGGACCTCATTAACTTTTGGAGATGATCTGGTTCCGGATCCAAAGTCTAAATCAGGATTTGTATTTTTCCTATCATGAATATAACGTCAAAACAAATTGACGGATTTTGACGAAATTTCCACCACATCTGAGTCCATGGAGGACCTCATTAACTTTTGGAGATGATCTGGTTCCGGATCCAAAGTCTAAATCCGGATTTGCGTTTTTCCTATCATGAATATAACGTCAAAACAAATTGACGAATTTTGACGAAATTTCTACCACATCTGAGTCCATGGAGGACCTCATTAGCTTTTGGAGATGATCTGGTTCCGGATCCAAAGTCTAAATCAGGATTTGCATTTTTCCTATCATGAATATAACGTTGAAACAAATTGACGGATTTTGACAAAATTTCTACCACATCTGAATCCATGGAGGACCTCATTAACTTTTGGAGATGATCCGGTTCCGGATCCAAAGTCTAAATCCGGATTTGCGTTTTTCCTATCATGAATATAACGTCGAAACAAATTGACGGATTTTGACGAAATTTCTACCACATCTGAGTCCATGGAGGACCTCATTAACTTTTGGAGATGATCCGGTTCCGGATCCAAAGTCTAAATCCGGATTTGCGTTTTTCCTATCATGAATATAACGTCGAAACAATTTGACGGATTTTGACGAAATTTCTACCACATCTGAGTCCATGGAGGACCTCATTAACTTTTGGAGATGATCTGGTTCTGGATCCAAAGTCTAAATCAGGATTTGCATTTTTCCTATCATGAATATAACGTCGAAACAAATTGACGGATTTTGACAAAATTTCTACCACATCTGAGTCCATGGAGGACCTCATTAACTTTTGGAGATGATCTGGTTCCGGATCCAAAGTCTAAATCCGGATTTGCATTTTTCCTATCATGAATATAACGTTGAAACAAATTGACGGATTTTGACAAAATTTCTACCACATCTGAGTCCATGGAGGACCTCATTTACTTTTGGAGATGATCCGGTTCCGGATCCAAAGTCTAAATCCGGATTTGCGTTTTTCCTATCATGAATATAACGTCGAAACAAATTGACGGATTTTGACGAAATTTCTACCACATCTGAGTCCATGGAGGACCTCATTGACTTTTGGAGATGATCTGGTTCCGGATCCAAAGTCTAACTCCGGATTTGCGTTTTTCCTATCATGAATATAATGTCAAAACAAATTGACGGATTTTGACGAAATTTCTACCACATCTGAGTCCATGGAGGACCTCATTAACTTTTGGAGATGATCTGGTTCCGGATCCAAAGTCTAAATCAGGATTTGCATTTTTCCTATCATGAATATAACGTCGAAACAAATTGACGGATTTTGACAAAATTTCTACCACATCTGAGTCCATGGAGGACCTCATTAACTTTTGGAGATGATCCGGTTCCGGATCCAAAGTCTAAATCCGGATTTGCGTTTTTCCTATCATGAATATAACGTCGAAACAAATTGACGGATTTTGACGAAATTTCTACCACTTCTGAGTCCATGGAGGACCTCATTGACTTTTGGAGATGATCTGGTTCCGGATCCAAAGTCTAACTCCGGACTTGCGTTTTTCCTATCATGAATATAACGTCAAAACAAATTGACGGATTTTGACGAAATTTCTACCACATCTGAGTCCATGGAGGACCTCATTAACTTTTGGAGATGATCTGGTTCCGGATCCAAAGTCTAAATCAGGATTTGTATTTTTCCTATCATGAATATAACGTCGAAACAAATTGACGGATTTTGACAAAATTTCTACCACATCTGAGTCCATGGAGGACCTCATTGATTTTGGAAATGATCTGGTTCCGGATCCAAAGTCTAAATCCGGATTTGCGTTTTTCCTATCATGAATATAACGTCGAAACAAATTGATGGATTTTGACAAAATTTCTACCACATCTGAGTCCATGGAGGACCTCATTAACTTTTGGAGATGATCTGGTTCCAGATCCAAAGTCTAAATCCGGATTTGCGTTTTTCCTATCATGAATATAACGTCGAAACAAATTGACGGATTTTGACGAAATTTCTACCACATCTGAGTCCATGGAGGACCTCATTAACTTTTGGAGATGATCTGGTTCCGGATCCAAAGTCTAAATCCGGATTTGCGTTTTTCTTATCATGAATATAACGTCGAAACAAATTGATGGATTTTGACAAAATTTCTACCACATCTGAGTCCATGGAGGACCTCATTACCTTTGGAGATGATCTGGTTCCAGATCCAAAGTCTAAATCTGGATTTGCGTTTTTCCTATCATGAATATAACGTCCAAACAAATTGACGGATTTTGACGAAATTTCTACCACATCTGAGTCCATGGAGGACCTCATTAACTTTTGGAGATGATCTGGTTCCGGATCCAAAGTCTAAATCCGGATTTGCATTTTTCCTATCATGAATATAACGTCGAAACAAATTGACGGATTTTGACAAAATTTCTACCACATCTGAGTCCATGGAGGACCTCATTAACTTTTGAAGATGATCTAGTTCCGGATCCAAAGTCTAAATCAGGATTTGCATTTTTCCTATCATGAATATAACGTCGAAACAAATTGACGGATTTTGACAAAATTTCTACCACATCTGAGTCCATGGAGGACCTCATTGACTTTTGGAGATGATCTGGTTCCGGATCCAAAGTCTAAATCCGGATTTGCGTTTTTCCTATCATGAATATAACATCGAAACAAATTGATGGATTTTGACAAAATTTCTACCACATCTGAGTCCATGGAGGACCTCATTAACTTTTGGAGATGATCTGGTTCCGGATCCAAAGTCTAAATCCGGATTTGCGTTTTTTCTATCATGAATATAACGTCAAAACAAATTGACGGATTTTGACGAAATTTCCACCACATCTTATGCCACGTACGAATCTGTTAACTTTTGGAGATGATCTGGTTCCAGATCCAAAGTCTAGATCCGGATTTGCATTTTTTTCTATATGAAGATAATATCAAAACAAATTGACGGATTTTGACAAAATTTCCACCACATCTTACGCCATGGATGACTCCATTAACTTTTGGAGATGATCTGGTTCCAGATCTGGAGTCTAGATCCAGATTTGCGTTTTTAACATTTTGAATATAACGTCAAGACAAATTGACGCATTTTGACGAAATATCCATCACATCTGAGTCATTGGACGACCCCATTAACTTCTGGAGATGATCCGGTTCTGGATCCGGAGTCTAGATCCTGATTTGTCAATTCTTGGGTCACGGATGATTTCGCTGATTGAATTTTGGACGTAATCTGGATCAGATGAAAATCGAATATATTTCTTTTTGTGTCAACGTCATCCTCTGGCGGAGGTCAGAAATCTGTGATTGCTCTTTTTTGTTATATTGAGGGTACACTTAGGCACACTATTCTATCTTATTTCTCTCGCCCCCATTTTTTTGAGGCTTTTATAGTTTAAATATGATAGATCTATTTTAATGTTGTTACTGATCTTAAAATATTTTGTATTGTTCATTACTTTTCTTGTACAGTAGTTTATATATATCCTTGTTTCCTTTCCTTACTTGGCCCTGTTGGAGCCCTTGGACTTATAACATTCTGCTTTTTCAATTAGGGTTATAGCTTAGCTAATAATAATAATAATAATAATAATAATAATAATAATAATAATAATGATAATAATAATAATATAACCGAAGAACAGTTTTGTGCATGAGAATTAGAGCCTAATAAATGTATATCAACACACACTTGTTAACAAAATGATGGTATTGTGATATGACGCACATATTATTATTATTATTATTATTAGCTAAGCCATAACCCTAGTCAGAAAAGCAGGATGCTATAAGCCCTGGGGGCCCAACAAATAAAATAGCCCAGTGAGGAAAGGAAACAAGGAAAAATAAAATATTTCAAGAACTATAACTACATTGAAATAAATATTAAAATATCAAAACTAATGTTAATATCACTACAATTAACTTGCCTACAGGTTAAATACTTTAATATAATCACATATTCAATTTATAATGGATGATGTATTCATATGTTTATAATAACACATATGAATGCATAGACAAATAAAATAATCGAAGATGATAGAATGTTTAGTTCTTTCTCTAGGATGAGTTTTGCTGATCAAAGTGCTTAACAATAATTAAATGAATGGATACATTTCCTTAATATCAAAGGATGAAATACATAAAAAACTATTTCATCACAGCAATAGTGAGAGTTCAATTTTGTATAATATTGAAATTTGTTATAGACGAAAAAGTAATAGATATTTCCTGTAACGATCAGCCATAATAGAGCGTAGAATATGTAAAAATCTACTTCAATGTTTCAATAACTTCGCCATATTAAGTAGAAAAACAGTAACAGCAAAATGAAATAAGGAAAACGTTGATAGATTGATACGTGTGTAGAAATATGTGGCAAGTAGAAATTAAATTCAGTTCCAATATTTTTTGCTCTTTTATCCGACCAAAAATTACGTCATGGAAGGTTCCAGAATGCAAGGATTATAGAGCGCTACATACTGTTTATTTTCATGGCCAATAGATGGCCTTAGCAGTACAATACCAAATTGCTAATTATCCCAATCATCCACTCATTATCATTTTTATTACTTCATTTCTGTTGCTATTTGGGCACAAAATTGCTATAAAACAGACGCATGTGAACTTGCTGTTTCTTGTTGTGTGGCCACAAGTTAATAATTACAATTTTCACAATATATATCAAAGAAATATTTACTCTACAAACAATCGTTAGTTCAATTACATTTAGGGGGTCAGTGAGGGTGGGGGGTCACCAGATATGCCACATGAACTGAAATCGGTGAGACAATCAGGTAATTACACAGTTATTTGATCTAATTTTCAATTACCTTTTATGAAATTAAAATATAATTAATATGTTTCATGATATGACATGTATTGTTAGTGAAAACTACCTAGAATAACAACATTGTTACACTCCCAAAGGCATAATAACGCTGACCCCCCAAGCTCCCTCCTTTACATCGCGACGAGTTTAACTTTGCCGCCAACAGATGGCATCAGAGACATCTTACCCCAACTAATTTAGTATATTATTTAAGGACCACGTGTGTCCAAAAAGTGTGGTAGGAAGGTAGAGGCTAGAAGATTGGTAGTTGGCAAATAGTCCAACGATCGTTTACTTGTTAGGATTGAATATTTTTATCGGAAAATGGTGCGAATTTTTCATATGCTATAGGAAGTAACCTGAGTTTACTTACATAAGTGTTTAGAATATCCTATCTTCATCAGAACATAATGGATAATGAGTCATCTCTCTGTACAACTGACCAAAGTAACAATCATCAGCTTAGTTAAGGTTGGTGGGACGAGTTTAGGACAGCCCTGCCAAATGGAATTTCCTTGAATGGAGAATATCATTATTCATTACAGATTCAATTAATTAAAGGAGTAATAGTTATACGCCAGACGGAGCATGACTATTGTGGAATTTGATGTTTTTACAATCAGAGTAATCAACATAAGCAAATCGAATAATGAAAAATAAAATTGTCACATTTTTTAGTCTTCTCCAACGCCTGACTAGTGTTGCCTCACCCAGCTGAGAATTTGTTTGTTAATAAGGGCGTTCCAGAATGTAAATCACTAATAAAATAAGCCTTATCACCATTTCCTTTTATCAAAATATTTAAAAGGTTTTTCAAAAAAGTTACAAATACCCTATGAGCGATAGAAATGGGAATAAAGGTTAGGCTGGTATAAACAGTCAAATGTTTATCCTATTTCTATCGGTCTGGCAGAGATATTTATCATTAAAGATATTTCCTTATGCGTTGGACATCATGTGGTATTTTTACCTTAGTAGAAATATATATATATATATATATATATATATATATATATATATATATATATATATATATATATACATACATAATCTCTCTCTCTCTCTCTCTCTCTCTCTCTATATATATATATATATATATGGTGCATATATTCTATTTTTGTATAAGGATTACTAACACTCATGATTTTAACCAATATAAATATCAACCAAAATTGCATTAAATATCAAAATATACCCTTGGGAATGTATATCCACAGGAAATTCATTTGTGATAATTCCTTTTGGCTGTGCAAGGATTCGAACCTGTTCTCTGAGCCGAAACAATTCCTGATTGTACAACTTTACCAATCAAACAAACTTTAGAAGGTGAAACGTTTGGCAACTTCTTTTCAATTGAACGTTTTAGAGGTGATACAAAGGTGACCTATTCCAACGTTGTTACTGAATTTCAAATATTTCATAATCTTTAATCAATACTTCTATATAGTACA
Organism: Palaemon carinicauda; assembly: GCF_036898095.1. NCBI lineage: Eukaryota > Metazoa > Arthropoda > Malacostraca > Decapoda > Palaemonidae > Palaemon > Palaemon carinicauda. The sequence continues at coordinate 114,686,681 of NC_090729.1, forward strand.
TTATAGTATTTCCTTATTTTCCTCCTTACAGGGCTACTTTTCCTCTTCAGGGCCTTGGGCTTGTAGTATCCTTGTTTTTTTTTCTATCAGGATTGTAGCTTGGATAATAATAATAATAATAATAATAATAATATTTTCCAAGGCACTTTCCTGACTAGGGTTGTATCTTGGCTAATAATAATAATAATAATTATAATATTTTCCATGTAGCTTTTCCAATAGGTTTGTTGCTTAGATAATAATAATAATAATAATAATAATAATAATAATATTATTTTCTATGTGGCTTTTCAGACTAGGGTTGTTGCATAGATAATAATTATAATAATAATAATAATAATATTAATGATATTAATAATAATAATAATAACATTCCGATCCGTTTCTCATACCCGGATCTCTCCTCGACATGAACTTTCAGCTCGATTAAAATAGTTGTTTTCAGAAGCCAAAGTTGAATGCGATAAGCGAAACTCAATTTTGCGAGTTGGAGATAAATCAGGCAATTCATTTGAATAACCCTTTGGACCCAGTTCCCCCTTATCAGGGCTTTGAAAGGAGCGAAGGATAAGTTCTCCTTGACTTATGAGGAAGAGGTTGAATGCAATACTCTGAGTTGGGTGGGAAATCATAAAGAAGGTTTATTTTTATCTGTCCCCAAGAACCGGTAAGTAGAAATGATCAAGAATAAGGAAACTCGTATTTAACATCGTTTGGGGTTATGGTGGCCGATGTGGTAACGTTCCTGACTGGTGAACGCCAGACTGGGGTTCGAGTCTCGCTCAAATTCGTTAGTTTCTTTGGTCGCTATAATCTCACCACCATTGTGAGCTAAGGATGGGGGGTTTTGGGGGAGCATATAGGTCTTTCTGCTGATCAGCAGCCACTACCTAGCCCTCCTTGGTCCTACCTTGGGTGGAGAGGGGGCTTAGACACTGATCATATGTAAATATGGTCAGGCACTAGGGCATTGTCCTGCTTGATAGGGCATATCACTGTCCCTTGTCTCTGCCATTCATGAACGGCCTTTAAGCCTTTAAAGACTACCTTTAAAATATAAAATGTAAATGGCCTATTAGTAACGTCTCTGCCTGGTGATCGTCAGACTGGGGTTCGAGTCCCGCTCAAACTCGTTAGTGTCTTTAGTGTTTGTAACCTTACCATCCTATGAATTTGAATTGTTTTTCAAATTCTTTTGTTTATAATCCGAAGAAGCGTCACATACTATTTGGAAGAGAGAGAGAGAGAGAGAGAGAGAGAGAGAGAGAGAGAGAGAGAGAGAGAGCTCTATCATGTCACATATCGATATTTTTACCTTTTTTAGAAATTCAGAGTAGAGATAAAATTAGTCATTGATCTGATTTTGAACATGAAAATAGCGTCTTATAGATCAGCCTTTGATGAAGACGAGGGTGGAGATGATATATGTGGTTAGAGATTTCACTGAAAATGTAAATACTACATTATGTAAACATCTAAACATCCAAATATCAGCGAACATTAGCGAATGTTTTAATGTTGGACAGCCTGACACGCTTCTATTCATAATTACATCTATTTTGTATTTGATATTTGATATTTCATACTTCATTTATTTCCCTACTTTATTTATTTATTTCCTTACTCCCTTTACTCACTGGCCTATTTTTCCCTGTTGGAGCCTTTGGGCTTATAGCATCCTGCTTTTCCAACTGAGGTTGCAGCTTAGCTAATAATAATAATAGTAATAATAATAATAAGAAGGCCTTCATCAGGGAAAATAACCCATATGGTCAGCACCCAAGCCACCTCTCAGGCCAAGCTAGGACCAGGGAGAACCAGGCAATGCCTGTTAATGACTTATCAAGTAAACCTATATGCATTACTAAAGCTAGGACCAGGGAGGACCAGGCAATGCCTGCTGATGACATTACAAGAAACTATTCGATCTTAAGTGGGACTCGACACCGGTCCGGCAAGGTTGCAGACATTACAAGAAACGATTGACCTTAGGTGGGAATCGAACTACGGTCCGGTGAGGTTCCAGACACTACAAGAAACTATTCGATCTTAAGTGGGACTCGAACTCTGGTCCGACGAGGTTCCAGACACTACAAAAAACTAT
>NC_090729.1:114691284-114703784 GCF_036898095.1 Palaemon carinicauda
GGCCTTAGAAACGATGTTAGGATGAAGTTTTCATAAAGAGGACATATTGGATTACCTCGTCAGAAACGCTGTATATATATATCACTTTAGAGGAGAGAGAGAGAGAGAGAGAGAGAGAGAGAGAGAGAGAGAGAGAGAGAGAGAGAGAGGCTGTAAATATATCACTGTACGAGAGAGAGAGAGAGAGAGAGAGAGACGCTGTAAATATATCACTGTAGAAGAAGAAGAAGAAGAAGAAACAGAGAGAGAGAGAGAGAGAGAGAGAGAGAGAGAGCGAGAGAGAGAGAGAGAGAGAGAGAGAGAGAGAGAGTATTAATTTCTACACAGAATTCATTCATCCAATTGATAGACAGTCTAATCACCCCACAATGGACAAACTAATCTAGGATCTCAATTGTATCCCTGAAGCCGTTTGATGAATCCTATGCTTCTAAACTGTGATTTCATATTCCCAATTTCCTCGAAGCCACCGACTGGGGCTGGCCTCAATTTCCATTGATTGATATTGCTAGCAGGTAATTTCAGCTACGTGATCTTGTGTAACTAGGATTCTCCTTTATGACGTATCACGCGTTGGGAAATATGGTGCGATCATGTTTAAAGAATAGTAAAGACTACTGAGAGGATAAGTGTGTCACGACTGAGATGGTGTGGGCACGTGTTGAGAATGGATGGTGGGGAGGGAGTGAGGAGGGTTTGGATGGAACCTGTTAGGGGGAGAAGATCACGAGGGAGGCGGAGAATTAGATGGCGAGATAAGGTGAAGGTTGATATGGAGAGAAGAGGTTTGGTGGAAGAGGATGACTTTGATCGAAGGCATTGGAGAGGACGCGTCAGGCAACCGACCCCTTAATGCAGTGATAACGGCGGGGAAGAAGATAATTTTATTCCCTCTTCCAAATCTGTTTTTTTTTTCTTATTTGGGTGTTGAGTTTTTTCCAGTCACATTGGTGGCCTCATAATCATGCACAAATGTGCCTTGATGTGAAAAGTCTCTAGATGAAATATCCTTTTGTAAAATACAATTTATTTCACATGCTATTTATAAACAAACTCGCCACGTAAGAATGACATCCTGAGCTTGACCTAAAATCACTTCCCGATTTGAGCCTACAAGAAAGACCACTTCTGCAATATCAACTTGATTTTCAGGAGAATGTTTTTGGGGAAAAGGTATTATCTAAGCCATTTTATTATAATGTGGAGAGTTGATTATAAAAAGTACCTTGATTTAAAAAAAATAACACATGAATTGTCGGAGACTAGAAGGTTCCTTCCTTTCTGTAGAGTTGATTATAAAAAGTACCTTGATTTTTAAAAAATGACACGAAGTTTATTTTTCAATTTTTATTTCGAATAACTGTGTTCGAAGATATGTTTTCGAAGAACTTGTTTTCAAAGTCGTATTTGTCAACTTCCATTCGATGCCAAGGAATTGCGGGTTCTTCAATTCATTATCGAACAAAAGGATATATTATCTAAATTAATATAATCTTATTTGATCCAAAATACCTTGATAATTTTAATCAGGATGATCCATGTTGCTTAAAAACAGATCCTAATTCTAAATTTTAATTCTAGCGACACTAATCACCTGTTCCGTAGTTTGCTGTTTTGAATACAACCTAAGAAAATACATTGTTTGGAATACAACGTCAGTAATGCCAGATCGGTTTGCCTAGAATTCCCCGAAAATCCTGTCATAATTTCCCCAAAACCTTAAAAAATTCCCAATTTCCCAATAATTCTTATAATCAATGGGTAAGAGAAATTATATATCTTATTAACATAGAAAGAACACTTAAAGTCACCTTCATCTTTATATATATATATATATATATATATATATATATATATATATATATATATATATATATATATCAGAAGTCATCCTTTTTCGGAGGTTCCTACGGATGGTGAGGAAATTCCCCAGATTCCCTAAATAATATTGTTCTCAAAACTAAAATTCCGCAAATTTCAACCAAAATTCTCCATTTCCCCATCATGAACCCAAATTTCCTGAATCTGGGGAAAATTTCCCTTATCTGGCAACATTGTACAACGTAAGAAAATACATTGTTTAAACTTTACAAAGTGGCGATCGGACTTTCAGGGCTACCAACTGACAGAACGTCACTAGACGTATATTTACTACAAATATGATATATCGAGAACCTTTAGCTACCTCAAACATAAGGAATTATCATATTCATGCGTTTTAGATTATTAGATATATGCCTCTAATGGCCGCTTATATATTAATATAGATATATTACATCGTATTTTGTTGGTAATTTGGGTATTCAGGGCTACCAATTTACGGAACGTCACAAGACATATAATTACTGTAAATATGATACATCGAGAACCTTTAGCAAACCCAAACCTTTGGAGATACCTAATTCATAGCTTTGAAATTGTGTGATATATATCTCTAATGGCTATTTATAAATTAATATAGATATATCTTATCGTATTTTGTTGGTAGTTTGGGCATTCATGTCGTCTATGATTCACGAGTCCATTATCGGCGGAGGGTAAAATCAAAGTCCAGGTTATTAATAGATAATTAATCTTCATTATATTAGGGATAGACTATTAATAAAATAGAACATTATAACAAATAAATCACTACTGCAGGAATTATAATTTAGGTACACTAATGGTGCCGTGACAAAGACGAATATTACCATTGTCTGACAAGTGTCCTCCCCCACAGCCTCGAAACGCCAACAGATGGCGTTGGTGCTTTGTTTATAGCTAAAAATATCTGAAATTTTTTCTCAGGTGGAGGACCATGAAGTAATCACGTGACTACCTCCGTATATACCGGTATCAATACCAAACAAGAATATCTGTAATAGATATATGTCAAAATACTTATCAAAATGACTTAAATGTTGTGTTTTAATCTCTATCTCTTATTTGGAAATATAGTTTTATTCAGAAAAGAGGTATAATTGGGTAATCACCATTTATTTATTGCTGAATTATGGTAATTTCTTCATTGATAGGTAATTTTGCGTTATTAGGGGCAATATGACTATGATTCCTCTTGTCATTTCAAACGTAACCAATGTAGTATTGCTTTACAGTTTCTGGGACCGAGAGGAACACGTGTTTCATCTTGCTTTTTCTTTATTTGTTATCCAATGTTTTGATGACTACTTGTCTTAAAATAGGGAAATATCATTAAATCTATCTATAATTTCTTAAAAATGTAATATTTCAATTGATCGTATTTTCTAACTGACATAATGACGTTAGTCTACGTGAATCACAACTTTAAATAGATATAGAGCCTTTCAGATTTACCTTTCATAGAGAGAGAGAGAGAGAGAGAGAGAGAGAGAGAGAGAGATGAGAGAGAGAGAGAGAGAGAGAGAGATAGTTTATAAGTTATTTTCATGTCATAAGTTTCTATTTTCTATCTTTATAATCATTAATCCAGAGTAGGATGATTGTCGAGTCTTTCAAAATCAGAATTCAAAATAGATACAGAGTATGAGAGAGAGAGAGAGAGAAGAGAGGAGAGAGAGAGAGAGAGAGAGAGAGAGAGAGAGAGAGAGAGACTATCAGTTATTTCCATGACCCAAGTTAATGATACCACAACAATTAAACTTAGAGTAGGATGATTATTGACTCTTTCAAATAGATGAGGGGTCATGATTCCTCTTTGGGAAGCTATCATCAAAGTGATCAATGCTTTCACAAATTGTTTTCCTAAATGAGGGTCGAATCAATGCCAATATGGTCCCATCCAGGCGTTAATCCATTCATTATAGGGTACTCATAGTACAAACTAGAACATTGTGAAGTCATTGATCAGTTTTGATGGAAAATCCAAACACAAGTGGCTGGAGTATAATAAAGATTATTGATTGACCCTCACGTGATATTTTCTAGCAAATTCATCTGCATAAACGTAAGATATGTGGTAAGGCACATGGGACATGAAACGTGAGAAATGTCGTAAGAGACAAGGGATGTGAAGCATGAACAATGTCGTAAGGACACAAGGGACAGGAAACGTGAGAAATGTCGTATGAGACAAATGACTTGAAGCATGAGAAATGTTGTAAGGCACAAGGGATGTGAAACGTGAGAAATGTCATAGGAGACAAGGGACAGGAAGCATGAGAAATTTCGTAAGGCACAAGGGATGTGAATCGTAAGAAATGTCGTAAGGCACAAAGGACAATAAATGCAAAAAATGTGGTAAGGCATAAGGGACATTAAGTGTGAGAAATGTCGTAAGGCACAAGGGATGCGAAACATGAGAAATGTCGTAAGGGACCAAAAATGTGAACTGTGAGAAATGTCGTATGGGACAAAGGACATGAAACGTAAGATATGTGGTAAAGGCAATAGGGACGTGCATAGTGAGATATGTCGTAAAAAACAAGGGATGTGAAATGTAAGAAATTTTGTAAGGGACAAAGGACGGGCGAGAAATGTCATAAGGGACAAGGAGCATGAAGCGTGAGAAATGTCATACGGCACAGCGGCGCGTGAAACGTAATAAATGTCTTAAGAGGCAGGCACGTGAAACATGAGAAAAGTCGCAAGGCACAAGGTATATGAAATGTGAGATATATCTTATGATACATGGCACGTGAAACATGAGAAATGTTGTAAGGCACAAAAGACGTGAAACGGGAGAAATGTCGTAAGGCACAAAGGAGGTGAAACGGGAGAAATGTTGTAAGGCACAAGGGACGTGAAATGGAAGAAATGTCGTAAGGCACAAGGGACGTGAAACGTGAGAAATGTCGTAAGGCACAAGGGACGTGAAACGGGAGAAATGTCGTAAGGCACAAGGGACGTGAAACGGGAGAAATGTCGTAAGGCACAAGGTGCGTGAAACGTAAGAAATGTCGTAAGGCACAAGGGATGTGAAACGTTAGAAATGTCGTAAGGCACAAGGGATGTGAAACGGTAGAAATGCTCATCAGGCACAAGGTGCGTGAAACGTAACAAATGTCGTAAGGCACAAGGGATGTGAAACGTGTGAAATGTCGTAAGGCGCAAGGGACGTGAAAACGGGAGAAATGTCATAAGGCACAAGGCGCATGAAACGTAAGAAATGTCGTAAGGCACAAGGGACGTGAAACGTGAGAAATGTCTTAAGGTACAAAGGACATGCTATTCGGCATTTAAACCCAAATCCGATGAATTCCGCAGCCATGATTTCTATCCCAGATCAAGTGATGTGATTTCACGCCCTGCTTCTACAATATTCCCATAAGCAATACGGATATTCTTTCCCCCCTCAATTTATCTTCTTTGCGAGACACATTTCAGAGATGTGAGGTGAAGGTTTTTTTTTTTTTGCAGAGGGATCAAACATATTAGGAAATTTATACCAATTTTTTATATATCATTTGCTATTGTCAAGATGTTTTTTCTTTGATGCATGTGTATATACTTCTTGTTTGATCTTTAATTGTAATGTCATCAAATGCAGCTGTCTCTACTTTATTTGCTATTTATTGAATTGGTTTTAAATCTTCAGCACAGAAACATACATACACGCACACACACATATATATATATACAGTATATATATATGCGTATATATATGTGTATATATATATATATATATATATGCGTATACATATGTGTGTGTATATATATATATATATATATATACATATATATATATATATATATATATATATATATATATGGTAAATTTTGACCATTACACGTGTTTTTCATAACCAAATAAGCCATATATTTTGATACATTAATGTCTGGATTCTCTTACCGACCTCGGGATCAGAGCCCAAGGCGGAACCACTCAAAGACAATAGCTTCTGACGAATTAAACAAGTAATAAGATTTCTTTTACTCAACCTTCAACCGATGTATCTCTCGATTACTGAGGTTGATAAGAAAAAATAAAAAAGGATTTTACAGATCAGAGCATTGATATACCTTAGAAGAAATATATGATAAAGTTCTGTAATAAGCAATACGGTATTAATATTCTACCATTAAGTGAAATCCGTGTAATAGAAAAAGCTAGATCTATGAAGAACATTTAGAAAAACTTTCCCTTGTGGTTCATAAGGCTGACATTGGCCCTAGGTCTTACAATGGTTGAAGATAGGGATAACACAGTCTCTTTCCTCGTAACATCTAATAAACAGTCTTTTAGCATGATTTTTAAACAGCGAATCCTTCATAATGTCTATCATTTTCCAGTCTGGTGTCTGATATTCTCATCTTCTTCGTATCAGGTAAAATCTATTGCAATCAAGGAAATATTTTGGATTAAAGAAAAAAAAAACAAGTCGCTATTGGTTATTTTATGGCATTTTTTAATTCTTTGGATTAATTTCCCAAACCGGTTTGGTCTTCCTGGGAGTTTTATGTAAAAGTATTCGAGAATGATAATTGAGAAATTTCTCGTATACCTCACCTATGGCAAAATAAGCATTGGACCTTATTACTTCCACCTGATTTATTAATTCATTTGATATTTATTTATTTATTTGTCTATTTCTGTCTGCCTATGGACAGGATTACGTCAAAACTGCTCATCTGATTTTAGGTCATCAACGACCCCATTCCACTTTGGAGATGGTCCAGATCCGGATTCAAGATCTGAATGTTTTTTTCCATTTGAAATATAACGTCAAAACAAATCAACGGATTTCAACGAAATTTCCACCACATCTTATGCCATGGACGACTCCATTAAGTTTTGGAGATAATCCAGTTCCGGATCTGGAGTCTTGAGTCAGATTTACCTTTTTTCTATTTTGAATATAACATCAAAACAAATTAACGGATTTTGACGAGATTTTCACCACATCTCATGCCATGGACGACTACATTAACTTTTGGAGATGATCCGGTTCTGAATCTGGAGTCTGGATACAGATTTACTTTTTTTTTTCCATTTTGAACATAACGGCAAAACAAATTGACGGATTTTGACTAAAGTTCCATTACATCTGAGGCCTCAGACGACTCCATTAACTTTTGGAGATGATCCGGTTCTGAATCTGGAGTCTGGATACAGATTTACTTTTTTTTTTCCATTTTGAACATAACGCCAAAACAAATTGACGGATTTTGACTAAAGTTCCATTACATCTGAGGCCTCAGACGACTCCATTAACTTTTGGAGATGATCCGGTTCTCGGTCCGTAGTCTAGATCCGGATTTGCTTGTTTTCTATTATGAATGTAACATCAAAACAAATTTACGGATTTTGATGAAATTTCCACCACATCTGAGTCCTTGGACGACCTCATTAACTTTTGGAGATGATCTGGTTCCGGATCCAAAGTCTAGATCAGGATTTGCGTTTTTTCTATCATGAATATAACTTCAAAACAAATTGACAGACCGACAAAATTTCCACCACATCTTACGCCATGGATGACTCCATTAACTTTTGGAGATGATCCGGTTCCGGATCTTGGGTCTAAATCCAGATTTGCGTTTTTCCCATTTTGAATACAATGACAAAACATATTGAAGGATTTTGACGAAATTTCCATTACATCTGAGTCCATGGACGACACCACTAACTGTTGGAGTTTATCCAGTTCCGGATCCGGAGTCTAGATCTGGATTTGTCAATTCTTGGGTCATGGATGATTTTGCTGATTGAATTTTGGACGTAATCTGGATCAGATGCAAATCGAATATATTTCTTTTTGTGTCAACGTCATCCTTTGGGGGAGGTCAGAAATCTATGATTGCTCTTTTTTGTTATATTGAGGGTACACTCAGGCACACTATTCTATTTTATTTCTCTCGCCCCCATTTTTTTTTAAGCTTATATAGTTTATATATGATAGATCTATTTTTATGTTGTTACTGATGTTAAAATATTTTGTATTGTTCATTACTTTTCTTGTACAGTAGTTTATCTATATCCTTGTTTCCTTTCCCTACTGGGTTATTTTTCCTTGTTGGAGCCCTTGGGCTTATAACATCCTGCTTTTACAACTAGGGTTATAGCTTTGCTAATAATAATAATAATAATAATAATAATAATAATAATAATATAGTTGAAGATCAGTATTGTGCGTAAGAATTAGAGCCTAGTAAATGTATATCAACACAGTTGTAAACAAAATGATGGTATTGGGACTATGACGCACAAATTATTATTACTATTATTATTAAGCTACAACCCTAGTTGGAAAAACAGGATACTATAAGCCCTGGGGCCCCAACAAGTAAAATAGCCCAGTGAGGAAAGAAAACAAGGAAAAATAGAATATTTCAAGAACTGTAACTACATTGAAATAAATATTAAAATATCAAAACTAATGATAATATCACTACATTTAACTTGCCTACGGGTTAACTACTTTAATATAATCACATATTTAAGTACAGTAAAGGCAAAGCCAATTTATAATGAATGATGTATTCATATGTTTATAATAACACATATGAATGAATAGGTAAATAAAATAATCGAAGACGTCAGAATGTTTAGTTCTTTCTCTAAGACGAATTTTGCTGATCAAAGTGCTTAACAATAATTAAATGAATGGATACATTTCCTTAATATCAAATGATGAAATACATAAAAGAAAACTATTTCATCACAGCAATAGTGAGAGTTCAATTTTGTATCATATTTAAATTTATTATAGTCGAAAAAGCAATAACTATTTCCTGTAACGATCAGCCATAACAGAACCTAGAATATGTAAAAATCTACTTCAATGTTTCAATAACTTCACCATTTAAAGTAGAAACACAGTAACAGCAAAATGAAATAAAGGGAAACGTTAATAGATTGATACTTGTGTAGAAATATGTGGCAAGTATAAATTATATTAAATTCCAATATTTTTTGCTCTCCTTTTCCGACCAAAAATTACGTCATGGAAGGTTCCAGAATGCAAGGATTATAGAGCTCTACATACTGTTTATTTTCATGGCCAATAGATGGCACTAGCAGTAGAATACCAAATTGCTAATTATCCCAATCATCCACTCATTATCATTTTTATTACTTCATTTCTGTTGCTATTTGGGCACAGAAATTGATAATAAACAGACGCACGTGTACTTGCTGTTTCTTGTTGTCTGGCCACAAGTTAATAATTACAAATTTCACAATATATATAACAGAAATAATTCCTCAATAAACAATCGTTAGTTCAATTACATTTAGGGGGTCAGTGAGGGTGGGGGGGGGGGGGTCACCAGATATGCCACATGAACTGAAATCGGTGAGACAATCAAGTAATTACACAATTATTTGATCTAATTTTCAATTACCTTTTTATGAAACCAGAATATAATTAATATGTTTCATGATATGACATGTATTGTTAGTGAAAACTACTTAGAATAACAACATTGTTACACTCCGAAAGGCATAATAACGCTGACCCCCCAAGCTCCCTCCTCTACATCGCGACGAGTTTAACTTTGTCGCCAACAGATGGCATCAGAGACATCTTACCCCAACTAATTTAGTATATTATTTAAGGACCACGTGTGTCCAAAAAGTGTAGTAGGAAGGTAGAGGCTAGAAGATTGGTAGTTGGCAAATAGTCCAACGATCGCTTCCTTGTTAGGAATGGATATTTTTATCAGAAAATTATGTGATTTTTTCATATGCTATAGGAAGCAACCAGAGTTTAATTATATAAGTGTTTAGTATATCCTATCTTCATCAGAACACATAGATAATGAGTCATGTCTCCGTACAAGTGACCAAAGTAACAATCATCAGCATAGTTAAGGTTGGTGGGACGAGTTTAGGACAGCGCTGCCAAATGGAATTTCCTTGAATGGAGAATATCATTATTCATTACAGATTCAATTAATTAAAGGAGTAATAGTTATACGCCACACGGAGCATGACTATTGTGGAATTTGATGTTTTTATAATCAGAGTAATCAACATAAGCAAATCGAATAATGAAAAATAAAATTGTCAAATTTTTGAGTCTTCTCCAACGCCTGACTAGTGTTGCCTCACCCAGCTGAGAATTTGTTTGTTAATAAGGGCGTTCCAGAATGTAAATCACTGATAAAATAAGCCTTATCACCATTTCCTTTTATCAAAATATTTAAAAGGTTTTTCAAAAAAGTTACAAATACCCTATGAGCGATAGAAATGGGAATAAAGGTTAGCCTGGGTCAAACAGTCAAATGTTTATCCTATTTCTATCGACCTGGCAGAAATATTTATCATTAAAGATATTTCCCTATGCGTTTGACATCATGTGGTATTTTTACCTTAGTTGAAATATATATATATATATATATATATACAGATAATATATATATATATATATATATATGGTGCATATATTTTATTTTTGTATATGTATTACTAACACTCGTGATTTTAATCACTATAAATATCAACCAAAATTGCATTAAATATCAAAATATACCCTTGGGAATGTGTATCCACAGCAAATTCATTTGTGATGATTCCTTTTGGCTGGGCAAGGATTCGAACCTGTTCTCTGAGCCGAAACAATTCCTGATTGTACAACTTTACCAATCAAACAAACTTTAGAAAGTCAAACGTTTGGGAAATTCTTTTCAATTGAACGTTTTAGAGGTGATACAAAGCTGACCTATTCTAACGTTGTTACTGAATTTGAAATATTTCATAATTTTCAATCAATATTTCTATATAGTACATTTTGGTATTTCCTTATTTTCTTCCATATAGGGCTACTTTTCCTGTTGGGGCCCTTGGGCTTGCAGCATCCTGGTTTTTTTCCTATCAGGATTGGAGCTTGGCTAATAATGATAATAATAATAATAATAATAATAACAATAATAATAATAATAATAACAATAATAATAATAATAATGATAATAATAATAATAACAATAATACTAATAATAATGACAATAATAATAATATTTTCCATCTTGCCTTTCCGACTAGGGTTGATAATAATAAAATTTTTCAAGTCACTTTTCCGACTAGGGTTGTACCTTGGCTAATAATAATAATAATAATAATAATAATAATAATAATAATAATAATAATATTTTCCATGTTGCTTTTCCGACTAGGTTTGTTGCTAAGATGATAATAATAATAATAACAATAATAATCATAATAACAATAATAATAATAATAACATTCTGATACGTTTCTCATTCCCGGATCTCTCCTCGACATGAACTTTCAGCTCAATTGAAATAGCTGTTTTCAGAAGCCAAAGTTGAAAGCGATAAGCGAAACTCAATTTTGCAAGTTGGAGATAAATCAGCCAATTCATTTGAATAACCCTTTGGACCCAGTTCCCCCTTATCAGGGCTTTGAAAGGAGCGAAGGATAAATTCTCCTTGACTTATGAGGAAGAGGTTGAATGCAATACTCTAAGTTGGGGTGGGGGAGGGGAACATAAACAGGGTTTATTTTCATCTGTCCCCAAGAACCAGCAAGTAGAAACGATCTAGAATAGGGAAACTCGTATTTAACATCGTTTGGGGTTATGGTGGCCGATGTGGTAACGTCCCTGACTGGTGAACGCCAGACTGGGGTTCGAGTCTCGCTCAAATTCGTGAGCTAGGGATGGGGATTTTGGGGGAGCATATAAGTCTATCTGCTGAGTCATCAGCAGCCACTACCTGGCCCTCCTTGGTCCTAACTTTGGTGGAGAGGGGGCTTGGGCAATGATCATATGTAAATATGGTCAGTCTCTAGGGCATTGTCCTGCTTGAAAGGGCAATGTCACTGTCCCTTGTCTCTGCCATTCATGAACGGCCTTTAAGCCTTTAAAGACTAGCTTTAAAATATAAAATGTAAATGGCCTATTAGTAACGTCTCTGCCTGGTGATCGTCAGACTGGGGTTCGAGTCCCGCTCAAACTCGTTAGTTTCTTTAGTGTTTGTAACCTTACCATCCTATGAATTTGAATTGTTTTTCAAATTCTTTTGTTTATAATCCGAAGAAGCGTCACATACTATTTGGAAAAGAGAGAGAGAGAGAGAGAGAGAGAGAGAGAGAGAGAGAGAGAGAGAGCATCTCACATATCGACATTTTTACCTTTCTTAGAAATTAAGAGTAGAGATAAAATTAGTCATTGATCTGATTTTGAACATGAGAATAGCGTCTTATAGATCAGCCTTTGATGAAGAAGAGAAAGGAAATGATATATGTGGTTAGAGATTTCACTTAAAATGTAAATACAACATCATGTAAACATCTAAACATCCAGATATCAGCGAACATTAGCGAATGTTTTAATGTTGGACAGCCTGACACGCTTCTATTCATAATTACATCTATTTTGTATTTGATATTTGATATTTCATACTTCATTTATTTCCCTACTTTATTTATTTATTTCCTTACTCCCTTTACTCACTGGCCTATTTTTCCCTGTTGAAGCCTTTGGGCTTATAGCATCCTGCTTTTCCAACTGAGGTTGCAGCTTAGCTAATAATGATAATAATAATAATAATAATAATAAGAAGGCCTTCATCAGAGAAAATAACCCATATGATCAGCGCCCAGGCCAAGCTAGGACCAG
>NC_090729.1:114706284-114723784 GCF_036898095.1 Palaemon carinicauda
GTAATTGCAGGCGAGTGTTAGATCTCCTGTATCTGTCCATAGATCAATGAAAACTGATTGAGATCAATCACGTGTCGAGTGGATTTAAATGGCCTTAGAAACGATGTTAGGATGAAGTTTTCATAAAGAGGACATATTGGATTACCTCGTCAGAAACGCTGTATATATATATCACTTTAGAGGAGAGAGAGAGAGAGAGAGAGAGAGAGAGAGAGAGAGAGAGAGAGAGAGAGAGAGAGAGAGAGAGAGAGAGAGAGAGAGAGACGCTGTAAATATATCACTGTAGAAGAAGAAGAAGAAGAAGAAGAAGAGAGAGAGAGAGAGAGAGAGAGAGAGAGAGAGAAGAAGAGAGTATTAATTTCTACACAGAATTCATTCATCCAATTGCTAGACAGTCTAATCACCCCACAATGGACAAACTAATCTAGGATCTCAATTGTATCCCTGAAGCCGTTTGATGAATCCTATGCTTTTAAACTGTGATTTCATATTCCCAATTTCCTCGAAGCCACCGACTGGGGCTGGCCTCAATTTCCATTGATTGATATTGCTAGCAGGTAATTTCAGCTACGTGATCTTGTGTAACTAGGATTCTCCTCTATGACGTATCACGCGTTGGGAAATATGGTGCGATCATGTATAAAGAATAGTAAAGGTTACTGAGAGGATAAGTGTGTCACGACTGAGATGGTGTGGGCACGTGTTGAGAATGGATGGTGGGGAGGGAGTGAGGAGGGTTTGGATGGAACCTGTTAGGGGGAGAAGATCACGAGGGAGGCGGAGAATTAGATGGCGAGATAAGGTGAAGGTTGATATGGAGAGAAGAGGTTTGGTGGAAGAGGATGACTTTGATCGAAGGCATTGGAGAGGACGCGTCAGGCAACCGACCCCTGTTTTTTTTTTTTTTTCATTTGGGTGTTGAGTTTTTTCCAGTCACATTGGTGGCCTCATAATCATGCACAAATGTGCCTTGATGTGAAAAGTCTCTAGACGAAATATCCTTCTGTAAAATACAATTTATTTCACATGTTATTTATAAACACGTAAGAATGACATCCTGAGCTTGACCTAAAATCACTTCCCGATTTGAGCCTACAAGAAAGACCACTTCTGCAATATCAACTTGATTTTCAGGAGAATATTTTTGGGGAAAAGGTATTATCTAAGCCATTTTATTATAATGTGGAGAGTTGATTATAAAAAGTACCTTGATTTAAAAAAAATAACACATGAATTGTCGGAGACTAGAAGGTTCCTTCCTTTCTGTAGAGTTGATTATAAAAAGTACCTTGATTTTAAAAAAATGACACGAAGTTTATTTTTCAATTTTTATTTCGAATAACTGTGTTCGAAGATATGTTTTCGAAGAACTTGTTTTCAAAGTCGTATTTGTCAACTTCCATTCGATGCCAAGGAATTGCGTGTTCTTCAATTCATTATCGAACAAATGGATATATTATCTGAATTAATATAATCTTATTTGATCCAAAATACCTTGATAAATTTAATCAGGATGATCCATGTTGCTTAAAAACAGATCCTAATTCTAAATTCTAATTCTAGCGACACTAATCACCTGTTCCGTAGTTTGCCGTTTGGAATACAACGTCAGTAATGCCAGATCGGTTTGCCTAGAATTCCCCGAAAATCCTGTCATAATTTCCCCAAAACCTTAAAAAATTCCCAATTTCCCAATAATTCTTATAATCAATGGGTAAGAGAAATTATATATCTTATTAACATAGAAAGAACACTTAAAGTCACCTTCATCTTTATATATATATATATATATATATATATATATATATATATATATATATATATATATATATATATATATATATATATATATCAGAAGTCATCCTTTTTCGGAGGTTCCTACGGATGGTGAGGAAATTCCCCAGATTCCCTAAATAATATTGTTCTCAAAACTAAAATTCCGCAAATTTCAACCAAAATTCTCCATTTCCCCATCATGAACCCAAATTTCCTGAATCTGGGGAAAATTTCCCTTATCTTGCAACATTGTACAACGTAAGAAAATACATTGTTTACAAAGTGGCGATCGGACTTTCAGGGCTACCAACTGACAGAACGTCACAAGACGTATATTTACTACAAATATGATATATCGAGAACCTTTAGCTGCCTCAAACATAAGGAATTACCATATTCATGCGTTTTAGATTATTAGATATATGCCTCTAATGGCCGCTTAAATATTAATATAGATATATTAAATCGTATTTTGTTGGTAATTTGGGTATTCAGGGCTACCAATTTACGGAACGTCACAAGACATATAATTACTGTAAATATGATACATCGAGAACCTTTAGCAAACCCAAACCTTTGGAGATACCTAATTCATAGCTTTGAAATTGTGTGATATATATCTCTAATGGCTATTTATAAATTAATATAGATATATCTTATCGTATTTTGTTGGTAGTTTGGGCATTCATGTCGTCTATGATTCACGAGTCCATTATCGGCGGAGGGTAAAATCAAAGTCCAGGTTATTAATAGATAATTAATCTTCATTATATTCGGCATAGACTATTAATAAAATAGAACATTATAACAAATAAATCACTACTGCAGGAATTATAATTTAGGTACACTAATGGTGCCGTGACAAAGACGAATATTACCATTGTCTGACAAGTGTCCTCCCCCACAGCCTCGAAACGCCAACAGATGGCGTTGGTGCTTTGTTTATAGCTAAAAATATCTGAAATTTTTTCTCAGGTGGAGGACCATGAAGTAATCACGTGACTGCCTCCATATGTACCGGTATCAATACCAAACAAGAATATCTGTAATAGATATATGTCAAAATACTTATCAAAATGACTTAAATGTTGTGTTTTAATCTCTATCTCTTATTTGGAAATATAGTTTTATTCAGAAAAGAGGTATAATTGGGTAATCACCATTTATCTATTGGTGAACAATGGTAATTTCTTCATTAATAGGTAATTTTGTGATCAATATGACTTTGATTCCTCTTGTCATTTCAAACGTAACCAATGTAGTATTGCTTTACAGTTTCTGGGACCGACAGGAACAAGTGTTTCATCTTGCTTTTTCTTTATTTGTTATCCAATATCTTGATGATTATCTTGTCTTAATAGGGAAATATTATTAAAGCTATCTATAATTTCTTAAAAATGTAATATTCAATTGATCGTATTTTCTAACTGACATAATGACGTTAGTTTACGTGAATCACAACTTTAAATAGATATAGAGCATTTCAGATTTACCTTTCAGAGAGAGAGAGAGAGAGAGAGAGAGACTATGAGTTATTTCCATGACCCAAGTTAATGATACCACAACCATTAAACTTAGAGTAGGATGATTATTGACTCTTTCAAATAGATGAGGGGTCATGATTCCTCTTTGGGAAGCTATCATCAAAGTGATCAATGCTTGCAGAAATGGTTTTCCTAAATGAGGGTCGAATCAATGCCAATATGGTCCCATCCAGGCGTTAATCCATTCATTATAGGGTATTCATAGTACAAAGTAGAACATTGTGAAGTCATTGATCAGTTTTGATGGAATATCCAAACACAAGTGGCTGGAGTATAATAAAGATTATTGATTGACCCTCACGAGTTATAATTCTAGTAAATTAATCTGCATAAGTGTTGGAAGCTATTATTGCAACCATATAAATATCAAAGCACAAGGGACGTGAAACGGGAGACATGTCAAAAGGCACAAGGGACATGAAACGTGAGAAATGTCGTAAGAGACAAGGGATGTGAAGCATGAACAATGTCGTAAGACACAAGGGACAGGAAACGTGAGAAATGTCGTATGAGACAAATGACTTGAAGCATGAGAAATGTTGTAAGGCACAAGGGATGTGAAACGTGAGAAATGTCGTAGGAGACAAGGGACAGGAAGCATGAGAAATTTCGTAAGGCACAAGGGATGTGAATCGTAAGAAATGTCGTAAGGCACAAAGGACAATAAATGCAAAAAATGTGGTAAGGCATAAGGGACATTAAGTGTGAGAAATGTCGTAAGGCACAAGGGATGCGAAACGTGAGAAATGTCGTAAGGGACCAAAAATGTGAAGTGTGAGAAATGTCGTATGGGACAAAGGACATGAAACGTAAGATATATGGTAAGGCAAAAGGGACGTGCATAGTGAGATATGTCGTAAAAAAACAAGGGATGGGAAATGTAAGAAATGTTGTAAGGGACAAAGGACGAGCGAGAAATGTCATAAGGGACAAGGAGCATGAAGCGTGAGAAATGTCATACGGCACACGGCGCGTGAAACGTAATAAATGTCTTAAGGGCAGGCACGTGAAACATGAGAAAAGTCGCAAGGCACAAGGTATATGAAATGTGAGAAATATCTTATGATACATGACACGTGAAACAAGAGAAATGTTGTAAGGCACAAAAGACGTGAAACGGGAGAAATGTCGTAAGGCACAAAGGAGGTGAAACGGGAGAAATGTCGTAAGGCACAAGGGACGTGAAACGGGAGAAATGTCGTAAGGCACAAGGGACGTGAAACAGGAGAAATATCTTATGATACAAGGCACGTGAAACATGAGAAATGTTGTAAGGCACAAAAGTCGTGAAACGGGAGAAATGTCGTAAGGCACAAAGGAGGTGAAACGGAAGAAATGTCGTAAGGCACAAGGGACGTGAAACGGGAGAAATGTCGTAAGGCACAAGGGACGTGAAACGGGAGAAATGTCGTAAGGCACAAGGGACGTGAAACGGGAGAAATGTCGTAAGGCACAAGGGACGTGAAACGGGAGAAATGTCGTAAGGCACAAGGTGCGTAAAACGTAAGAATTGTCGTAAGGCACAAGGGATGTGGAACGTGAAAAATGTCGTAAGGCACAAGGGATGTGAAACGGTAGAAATGTCATAAGGCACAAGGCGCATGAAATGTAAGAAATGTCGTAAGGCAAAAGGTGCGTGAAACGTAACAAATGTCGTAAGGCACAAATGATGTGAAACGTGAGAAATGTCGTAGGGCACAAGGGACTTGAAACGGGAGAAATGTTGTAAGGCACAAGGCGCATGAAGCGTAAGAAATGTCCTAAGGCACAAAGGACGCGTTATTCGGCATTTAAACCCAAATCCGATGAATTCCGCCGCCCTGATTTCTATCCCCGATCAGTGATGTGATTTCACGCCCTGCTTCCACAATATTCCCCTAAGCAATACGGATATTCTTTCCCCCCTCAATTTATCTTCTTTGCGAGACACATTTCAGAGATGTGAGGTGAAAGCTTTTTTTTTGCAGAGGGATCAAACGCATCAGGAAATTTATATCAATTTTTATATTTCATTTGCTATTGTTAAGATGTTTCTCCTTGTTGCATGTCTTTATAATTCTTGTTTGATCTTTAATTGTAATGTCATCAAATGGAGGTGTTTCTACTGTATTCACTATTTATTGCGTTTGTTTTAAATTTTCAGCTCACGAACATGTATACAAGCACACACGCACACACACACACACACACACACACACATATATATATATATATATATATATATATATATATATATATGATAAATTTTGCCCATTACACGTGTTTTTCATAACCAAATAAGTCATATATTTTGATACATTAATGTCTAGATTCTCTTACTGACCTCGGGATCAGAGCCCAAGGCAGAACCACTCAAAGATAATAGCTTCTGACGAATTAAACAAGTAATAACATTTCTTTTACTCAACCTTCAACCGATGTATCTCTCGATTACTGAGGTTGATAAGGAAAAATATAAAAAAGGATTTTGCAGGTCAGAGCATTGATATACCTTAGAAGAAATATATGATAAAGTTGTGTAATAAGCAATACGGTATTAATATTCTACCATTAAGTGAAATCCGTGGAATAGAAAAAGCTAGATCTATGAAGAACAATTAGAAAAACTTTCCCTTGTGGTTCATAAGGCTGACATTGGCCCTAGGTCTTACAATGGTTGAAGATGGGGATAACCCAGTCTCTTATCTCGTAACATCTAATAAACAGTCTTTTAGCATGATTTCTAAGTAGAGAATCCTTCATAATGTCTATCATTTTCCAGTCCGGTGTCTAATATTCTCATCTTCTTCGTATCAGGTAAAATCTTTTGCAATCAAGGAAATATTTTGGATTAAAGAAAAAAAAACAAAACACAAGTCGATATTGGTTAATTTATGGCCTTCTTTTATTTTTCGGATTAATTTCCCACACCGGTTTGGTCTTCCTGGGAGTTTTATGTAAAAGCATTCGAAAATGATAATTGAGAAATTTCTCATGTACCTCACCTATGGCTTTATGAGCATTGGACCTTATTACTTCAACCTGATTTATTGATTTATTTGATATTCATTTATTTATTTATTTGTCTATTTCTGTCTGCCTGTGGACAGGATTACGTCAAAACTGCTCAACTGATTTTAGGTCATCGACGACCCCATTCAATTTTGGATCCGGATTCAAGATCTAAATTTTTTTTTCCATTTGATATATAATGCCAAACAAATTAATGGATTTTGACAAAATTTACACCACATCTTATTCCATGGATGACTCCATTATCTTTTGGAGATGATCCGGTTCCGGATCCGGAGTCTAGATCCGGATTTGAGTTTCTCCTATCATGAATATAACATCGAAACAAATTGACGGATTTTGACGAAATTTCCACCACATCTGAGTCCATGGAGGACCTCATTAACTTTTGGAGATGATCTGGTTCCTGATCCGGATTCTAGATCAGGATTTGTATTTTTTTCCCATTTTGAATACAACGTCAAAACAAATTGACGGATTTTGACGAAATTTCCACCACATCTTATGCCACGGACGAATCTGTTAACTTTTGGAGATGATCTGGTTCCAGATCCAAAGTCTAGATCCGGATTTGGGTTTTTTTCTATCATGAATATAACGTCAAAACAAATTGACAGACTGACGAAATTTCCACCACATCTTACGCCATGGATGACTCCATTAACTTTTGGAGATGATGCGGTTCCGGATCTTGGGTATAAATCCAGATTTGCGTTTTTCTCATTTTGAATATAACGTCAAACCAATTGACGCATTTTGACGAAATATCCATCACATCTGAGGCCATGGACGACTCCATTAACTGTTGGAGATGATCCGGTTCAAGATCCGGAGTCTAGATCCGGATTTGTCAATTCTTAGGTCATGGATGATTCCGCTGATTGAATTTTGTACGTAATCTGGATCAGATGCAAATCGAATATATTTCTTTTTGTGTCAACGTCATCCTTTGGCGGAGGTCAAAAATCTATGATCGGTCTTATTTGTTATATTGAGGGTACACTTAGGCACACTATTCTATCTTATATATCTCACCCCCATTTTTTTAAGCTTTTATAGTTTAAATATGATAGATCTATTTTAATGCTGTTACTGATCTTAAAATATTTTGTATTGTTCATTACTTTTCTTGTACAGTAGTTTATCTCTATCCTTGTTTCCTTTCGCTACTGGGCTATTTTTCCCTGTTGGAGCCCTTGGACTTATAACATCCTGCTTTTTCAACTAGGGTTACAGTCTAGCTAATAATAATAATAATAATAATAATAATAATATAGTTGAAGATCAGTATTGTGCGTAAGAATTAGAGCCTAGTAAATGTATATCAACACACTTGTAAACAAAATGATGGTATTGGGACTATGACGCACAAATTATTATTACTATTATTATTAAGCTACAACCCTAGTTGGAAAAACAGGATGTTATAAGCCCTGGGGGCCCAACAAGTAATATATCCCAATGAGGAAAGGAAACAAGGAAAAATAAAATATTTTAAGAACTGTAACTACATTGAAATAAATATTAAAATATCAAAACTAATGATAATATCACTACATTTAACTTGCCTACGGGTTAACTACTTTAATATAATCACATATTTAAGTACAGTAAAGGCAAAGCCAATTTATAATGAATGATGTATTCATATGTTTATAATAACACATATGAATGAATAGGTAAATAAAATAATCGAAGATGATAGAATGTTTAGTTCTTTCTCTAAGATGAATTTTGCTGATCAAAGTGCTTAACAATAATTAAATGAATGGATAAATTTCCTTAATATCAAATGATGAAATACATAAAAGAAAACTATTTCATCACAGCAATAGTGAGAGTTCAATTTTGTATCAGATTTAAATTTATTATAGTCGAAAAAGCAATAAATATTTCCTGTAACGATCAGCCATAACAGAACGTAGAATATGTAAAAATCTACTTCAATGTTTCAATAGCTTCACCATATAAAGTAGAAACACAGTAACAGAAAAATGAAATAATGGGAAACGTTAGTGTAGAAATATGTGGCAAGTATAAATTATATCTAGCTCCTATATTTTTTGAGATTTTTCCGACCAAAAATGACGTCATGGAAGGTTCCAGAATGCAAGGATTATAGAGCTCTACATACTGTTTATTTTCATGGCCAATAGATGGCCTTAGTAGTAGAATACCAAATTGCTAATTATCCCCATCATCCACTCATTATCATTATTATTACTTCCTTTCTGTTGCTATTTGGGCACAAAATTGCTGTAAAACAGACGCACGTGAACTTGCTGTTTCTTGTTGTCTGGCCAAGTTAATAATTACAAATTTCACAATATATATAACAGAAATAATTCCTCAACAAACAATCGTTAGTTCAATTACATTTTGGGGGTCAGTGAGGGTGGGGGGGGGGGGGTCACCAGATATGCCACATGAACTGAAATCGGTGAGACAATCAACTAATTACACAGTTATTTGATCTAATATTTAATTACCTTTCTATGAAAACAGAATATAATTATTATTCTTCATGGTATGACATGTATTGTTAGTGAAAACTAACTAGAATAACAACATTGTTACACTCCGAAAGGCATAATAACGCTGATCCCCAAGCTCCCTCCTCTACATCGCAACGAGTTTAACTTTGCCGCCAATAGATGGCATCAGAGGCATCTTGATCCAAATAATATAGTATATCATTTGAGGACCACGTGTGTCCAGAAAGTGTAGTAGGAAGGTAGAGGCTAGAAGATTGGTAGTTGGCAAATAGTCCAACGATCGCTTCCTTGTTAGGAATGGATATTTTTATCAGAAAATGGTGTGATTTTTTCATATGCTATAGGAAGCAACCCGAGTTTACTTATATAAGTGTTTAATATATCCTATCTTCATCAGAACATATGGATAATGAGTCATGTCTCTGTACAAGTGACCAAAGTAACAATCATCAGCATAGTTAAGGTTGGTGGGACGAGTTCCGGACAGCGCTGCCAAATGGAATTTCCTTGAATGGAGAATATCATTATTCATTGCAGATTCAATTCATTTAAGGAGTAATAATTATATGCCAGAAGGTGCATGACTATTGTGGAATTTGATGTTTTTAAAATCAGAGTAATCAACATAAGCAAATCGAATAATAAAAAATAAAATTGTCACATTTTTTAGTCTTCGCCAACGCCTGACTGTGTTGCGTCATCCAGCTGAGAATTTGTTTGTCAATAAGGGCGTTCCAGAATTTAATCACTAATAAAATAAACCTTATCACCATTTCCTTTTATCAAAATATTAAAAAGGTTTTTCAAATAAGTTACAAATACCCTATGAGCGATAGAAATGGGAATAAAGGTTAGCCTGGAATCAACAGTCAACTGTTTATCCTTATTTCTATCGGTCGTTGGTCTGAGATTTTGGCCTGGCAGGAATATTTATCATTAAAGATATTTCCCTATACGTTTGATATCAAGGGGTATTTTTAACCAATTGATATATATATATATATATATATATATATATATATATATATATATATATATATATATATATATTCATATATATATATATATATATATATATATATATATATATATATATATATATATATATATATCATCATCATCTCCTCCTACGCCTATTGACGCAAAGGGCCTCAGTTAGATTTCGCCAGTTATCTCTTTCTTGAGCTTTTAAATCAATACTTCTCCAATCGTCCTCTCCTATTTCGCGCTTCATAGTCCTCTGCCATTTAGGTCTGGGCCTTCCAACTCTTCTAGTTCCTTGTGTAGCCGAGTTAAAAGTTTGGTGAACTAATCTCTCGTGATTTTAATCAATATAAATATTAACCCCATTGGCATTTAATATCGAATTCTACCCTTGGGAATGTATATCCACTGCAAATTCATTTATGGTAATTCCTTTTGGTTTGGCAAGGATTCGAACCTGTTCTCTGAGCCGAAACAATGCCTGATTGTACAACTTTACCAATCGAGCTATTAGAAGAGATATAAGTTTACTTCAAGTACCCCACCAGCAGAGTCTTTTCAAACTTCCTATCCCGCCTTACAAATGCACAAATGCACTAATATCAGCTGTTTACTTTGAATATAAAAGACCCGTTTTCTAGGAATGTGATATCTGGTGATCCTCAGGGTAGTGTTCTTAGCCCATTACTTTTCATACTATATTTACATGACATGTGGTTTGGTCTAGAAGACAAGCTTATTGCATATGCAGATGATGCTACTCTCTTTGGATCAATTCCATCTCATGAATGTAGATCTGGGGTTGCTGAATCCCTTAATAGAGATCTAGCTAAATTTGTGCATGGTGCAAATTATGGGGTATGAAGTTGAATCCTAACAAAACTCAAAATATGATTGTAGGTAGATCAAGAACCATGGCTCCTCAACATCCGGATCTCAGTATTGATAATGTTTCTTTAACTTTGTATGACTCATTTAAAATCTTAGGTGTGATTCTCGACAGCAAATTTACTTTTGAAACACATTAGGTCTGTGTCTTCTTTAATTGCGCAGAAAATTGGCTTATTGAGAAAGTCTTTCAAGATTTTCGGTGATCAATCGACTCTGAGGTGTTTTAATTCTCTCCTTTTACCTTGCTTCGAGTATTGTTCTACTGTGTGGTCTTCAGCTGCTGATTCTCATCTGAATTTGTTGGACAGGAACTTACTGTTTATTAAATTTCTTATTCCAGATCTAGATATTAATCTCTGGCACCGTCGTTCAATTAGTTCATTATGCATGCTGCATAAGATTTTTTATAATTCTGACCATCCTTTACATTCAGATCTTCCCGGACAGTTCCATCCTGTTCGCAATACTAGGTATGCAGTTAATTCTCATAGTAAGGCCTTCTCCATCATGAGGCTAAATACTGCACAGTACTCTAGAAGTTTTATTCCAGCTGTGCCCAAGGTGTGGAATGATCTTCCAAATCGGGTAGTTGAATCAGTAGAACTTCAAAAGTTCAAACTCGCAGCAAATGTTTCCAGGGTGAACAGGCTCACACAAGTCCTTTTATAGTTTATATATCAAATATCTGTTTTAATGTTGTTGATGTTTTTAAGATATTTTATTTTAATTTTCATTACTTCTAATATCGTTTATTTATTTCCTCATTTCCTTTCCTCACTGGGCTACTTTTCCCTATTGGAGCCCCTGGGCTTATAGCATCTTGCTTTTCCAACTAGGGTTTTAGTTTAGCTAGTAATAATAATAATAGCTGGTAATCTTAATAATAATAATTACGAAAACGCCAAGGGCCAACTATATTACGTAATGCAGAAGGTTGGAGACGGCGAAAAATTACGAGAAATTTCCTGAAGCTCTTGTTCTAAAATACAATACTTTTGATTTGCAAATTATTACAATGTTTTTATCTTAACATTAATATTTATCTTAAAGATAATATTTAATATTTCAAAGCAAACCTTTTTCACAGGTCCTAAGATGAAAATAGATAAATTTGATATAGACACATTTAAATATATATATATATATATATATATATATATATATATATATATATATATATATATATATACATATATATATATATATATATATATATATATATATATATATATACATATATATACATATATATATGTATGTATGTATAAATATATATATATATATATATATATATATATATATATATATATATGTATATATATATGTATATATACTGTATATAAACACACACACATGCATATATATACAGTATATATATATATATATATATATATATATATATATATATATTTGGTAATATTAATTTAACATTGTTACCCAGATATACAGTATATAGGACGAAGGAACTGACGATTTTCAAAACTTTCGGACTGTTATACTTTTTTTCTGTAAAAGCATTGATTGGCTCTCTGCCTTTTTGAGTAACTGAAGGTAGGAAATCTTATTTCTTATCTTGCTGGCTTGGATAGATTATATGAATACTGTGTGTATATGTATAAGTATATATATATATATATATATATATATATATATATATATATATATATATATATATGTATATGTATACACACTCACACATATATATATAATATATATATATATATATATATATATATATATATATATATATATATATATGTGTGTGTGTTTAAACTAATAAGAAAAAGCTTTCATCCAATAATGAATGACAGTCAATCAAGGGGAAATTTGTAATGAACCCATATGGCTCCACCCACTCAATCCCTTCACTCTAATTCTATGGATTACAATAACAATTATGCTAAATCCTCATGAACAATTACCACGCATATAATGAAAATATATAAAAATGAGAGTGGGTATAATACAGATTAAATTGGAATTGTATTTTGCATATTTGGAAATGTATTGATTTAAGTGATACGCATAATATTGTATTTATTGTATTGGCATCGAAAATTGGCTTGAATAATCCTGCTATAACTAGAAGGATATATTGTTGATTACTGTTTTGATTTGACGATAAATACAAATTTATTTGTTTTCTGGTATTTACCATATTTTATAGTAGAACACTATCAATGGTTATTTTCTTCATATTTTCAAACATTATTATTATTATTATTATTATTATTATTATTATTATTATTTCTTTCTTAAAATGTTTTATTTTTCCTTGTTTACTTTCCTCACTGGGCTATTTTCCCTGTTGGGGTCCCTGGCCTTATAGTATTCTGCTTTTCCAACTAGGGTTGTAGCTTAGCAAGTAGTAGTAGTAATAATAATAATAATAATAATAATAATAATAATAATAATGATATTATTATTATTATCATTATTATTATTATTATTATTATTATTATTATTATTATTATAATCTAAGTTACAACCATGGTTTGAAAAGCAAGATGCTTTAAGCCCAAGGGCTCTAATAGGGAAAAAACAGCCCAGTGAGGAAAGGAAACAAGGAAATAGATAAACTACAAGAGAAAAAATAATCAATCTTTTTCAATAACGGTAGCAGTATTAAATACGATCTTTTATATATAAGCTATAAAAACTTCAACAAAACAAGAGGAAGAGAAATAAGACAGAACAGCATGCCCAAGTGTACCCTCAAGCAAGAGAACTCTAACCCAAGGCAGTGGAAGGCCATGATACAGAAGCTATGGCATTATCCAAGACTAGAGTACAATGGTTTGATTTTGGAGTGTCCTCCTAGAAGCGCTGCTTACCATAGCTAAAGAGTCTCTTCTACCCTTACCAAGAGGAAAGCAGCCACTGAACAATTACAGTGCAGTAGTTAAACCCTTGTGCAAAGAAAAATGTTTGGTATTCCCAATGTTGTCAGGTATATGAGGACAGAGGAGAATGTGGAAAGAATAGGCCAGACTATTCGGTGTATGTGTAGGCAAAGACAAAATGAGCCGTAACCAGAGAGATGAATCCAATGTTAGTACTGTGTGGCCAGTTAATGGACCCAATAACTCTCTAGCGATACTATCTCAACCTATACACACACACACACACACACACATATATATATATATATATATATATATATATATATATATATATATATATATATATATATATATATATATATATATATATGTATATATATGTGTGTGTGTGTGTGTGTGTTTCTTTAAAAAATCAGATAACTGCCATGGTCTACTGGCTGCATATTTACAAAATCTCGCTTTTGTCTAGTAAAGGCATTCTAAAAAAAAAAAGAAAAAAAAAATCTCATGGAAAATATGCTTAAATCTGTACAAAGTGTTCGACAGATTGATTACGTTTAAACAACGAAATAACTTTCGTGAATAAGAGAACAAATGAAAACCTTAACGAATTCACAACAAAACAGATGTATGGAACCACTGTAGAATATTGTTCACACCATAGAAAAACTTTCTAAGTAATATAAAACATTGATAGATATTCTTAAGCCACACAATAACATTAGAACAGTTTTTTTTTAAACTGGAAATGAACTTCCATGGCGATGACAATTTACAATTTGAACTGGCAACGAGCATTTAAAGCCCTGTCCACACGATCGAGCATGCCCGACGGGCAAACAGTGATACCAGACCACAATAGTTAGTAAGAATGAGGGTGAATGACGTCAGAAGCGGGAAAACTTCAGCCAGAGATCTGGCATCATACAGTGCTGCCATATCCCTGCCTATAGTTTTCCCGCTTCTGACGTCATTAACCCTCATTCTTACTAACTATTGTGGCCTGGTATCACTGTTTGCCCGTCGGGCATGCTCGATCGTGTGGACAGGGCTTTAAGGTTTAAAGATTTAAAGGCCACTCATGAAGGGCAGAGGCAAGGGACATTGACAATGCCCTAAAGACTGACCATATATACATATGATCAGCGGCCAAGCCCACTCTCCACCAATTTCTCGTAAGGTTTTTTTTCCCTTATTTCCTTTCCTCACTCGGCTATTTTCCTTGTTGGAGCCGTTGGGCTTATAGCATCCTGTTTTCCCAACTAGAGTTGTAGTTTATCAAGTAGTAATAATAATAATAATAATAATAATAATACATAAATCTCTACATTTCTAAGAGATGTAAACCTTTGTATATGGATAAACAATTGTTTATCTTTGATTTTCTCGCAAATTCTCGTAAATTCTCACATCAAAATTCTCGCAAATTCTTGCAATTTCTCTCTCGCCAATTCTCGTAAATTCTCACAGCTTCTCGCAAAATCTCGCAACATCAAGGACAAATCCCTTGAGCTTTGAACTCAAAGAAGAGCCTGTTACAAAGCACATAATACTTTGTCACTAGACGTAGGAGAAAGCTATATCCCTCGCAATATCTCCTCGAAGACCTTTCCCACAAATGACCTTTGCAAGGGACATTCGTGTACATCCCCACCCCTACCCCAAAGGCCACACTATTCTATCTTATTTCACTTACTCTGTATTTTTTAAAGTTTTAATAGTTTATATATGAAAGATCTATTTCAATGTGGATACTTTTCTTGAAATATTTTATTTTCATACTTCCTTTCTTCACAGGCTAGTTTTCCCTGTTGGTGCAATCGGGCTTATAGCATCCTTGCTTTTCCAAATAGGGTTGTAGTTTAGATTGCAATACTACTACTACTACTACTACTACTACTACTACTACTACTACTACTACTACTACTAATAATAATAATAATAATAGAGATGCTGGCTCCTTTGAGAAAGAAAGGAAATTTTTAATAAATACTTTATGTTTAAATGTTCATTTATAGTAAAAACAAGGGACAGGGCAATGTCCTACAAACGCACCATATACACATATTATCACCACCTATCTTCATCAAACTAGGACCAGGGAGGACCAGGCAATGGCTGATCTTGACTTATCTAGTAGGCTCCCCCAAACCACCATAATTGAATGCTCATGAATGGTAGAAACAAAGGACGGGATAATGTCGAAGAGGCTAACCATAAATACATATAATCACCACCCATCTTCATCAAGCTAGGACCAGGGAGGGCCAGGCAATGGCTGCTGATGAGTCAGCAGGTAGATCTATAGTCTCCTCCATCCCTAGCTCACAAGGATGTTGAGGTTGCAGACACCACTAGAAAGTATCAAGCTTGAGCAGGTCTCGAACCCACATCAAAGAGATTGATAGGCAGGCACGTTTCCAATAGGGTATTACATCACTGTAAATGAATGAAATTGCAGACATATTAAACGCTTTTTATAAGCTTTCAAATGTTGATTATTATTATTATCATTAAATTCTAAGCTTCAACCCTAGTTGGAGAAGCAGGATGCTATAAGCCCAGTGGCCCCAACAGTGAAAATAGCCCAGTGAGGAAAGGAAATAAAGAAAAATAAAATATTTTAAGAATAGTAACAACATTAAAATAAATATTTCCTATATAAACTATAAAAACTTTAACAAAACAAGAGGAAGAGAAACTAGGTAGAACAGTGTGCCCAAGTGTACCCTCAAGCAAGAGAATGATACGTATGTTGTAGTGTACATTCTAAATCACCATATTTCAGAGATTCGTTGCTGAAAGAGAAACAAGAATTTATCAGCCTCTTTGAATGAAATATGGCAATTTACATCCAATGTTGACATTAAGATGAAAATAGCAAATAGTAAACAAGTAAACAAGACAATTCAGTGTTTATTTACATGATTAGCATTGTTATTTTTCTGGTAAACAAGACGTTGGTACATCTTGTTTACATTATCTTTTCGTATCATTATGAAGCAGTTCAAAAACCGCTTGTGTACAGTTGGCTTCATTAATACCGGTACACTAACGTCTCCTTAGCTTCCCATGAAGTTAAAGTTAAAAAAGTTGCGGGTTTTAGGTCTCCCCTGAGACGACCTACATCATCTCCTCGGGCGACCATGAGCCAGCAGGGACTATCACTAGCCCCCTCTAGCATCCCCCCCTGGCGCCACCCTGGGGAGTAAACCCCCCCCCCCCCTAGAGGGTCTCACACTATTCGCGCCCTAGCGGGGACGCGAACTCGGGACCTCTGAAACAGAAGCCCGCGACGCTACCAACCTAGCTATCCGGAGTATAATGTCGTGTACCGGAATTAATGGAGCCAACTGTACAACTTCGAAGGCAAAAATGTCTAAGGAGAATTTCGGTAAAAAAAATAATTTGATGACTTTTGAGTTATATGTTGAATTGAGTACCTGATAGTTTACTGACTGTGGTGGGTCGATACCTATTTGAATATGGGAGGGGCTAGTAACACTATAGGCTCAAAACTACACAGTATTCTAGAGGTTTTATTCCAGCTGTGACCAGATTATGGAACTTCAGAAGTTCAAACTTGCAGCAAATGTTGTTATTATTATTATCATTATTATTATTATTATAAGCTAAGTTACAACCATGGTTTGAAAAGCAAGATGCTATAAGCCAGAGGACTCCAACAGGGAAAAATAGCCCAGTGAGAAAAGGAAACAAGAAAATAAATTATAAAAAAGATGATAATAATAATAATAATAATAATAATAACAATAATAATAATAATAATAATAATAATAATAATAATAATAATAATAAAACCTTCAGTTTAGATATTAAAAGAACCCGTAATGATTTTAAGATCGTAACATGTAGCAACTGATTTGATCACTGGATCTATTCCCTCTCCGAAATCAAAAGATTTTTCTGTTCTGAATTCAAAAGCAGAATGTCA
>NC_090729.1:114726284-114731284 GCF_036898095.1 Palaemon carinicauda
GAATACAATGGTACACCTGACTATTCGGTTTAAGAGTTTGTTTTGGATAAGGGAAATGTAAACATGAGAGAGAGAGAGAGAGAGAGAGAGAGAGAGAGAGAGAGAGAGAGGAGAGAGAGAGAGAGAGAGAGAGAGAGAGAGTTATTCGGAAGTAAATGGTATATTATGTCTCATTCCTTCAGTAAGTTCTCAACTCAGAAACATCTTAATTATTTTCCATGAATATAAATTTGACTTATTTTTTTTATTGTCCTTTTTCCAAAAAAAAAAAAAAAATATTTTTGGATCTAAATAATTTTATAGACGATTTTCAAATTTCGTTGATTTAATAATTCTTATTTTATTTTACCTAACTATCGCTGCTCTATAAATAAGGTTCTTATTCTCTCTCTCTCTCTTCATTTGCAATATTACCAGAAATAAGCGTAAGATGTCAAAATATTAAATATTTATATCTACCGCCTCATCGTGCACTCTGTTTATGGCAAAATACTGAGATTTAAAAAAAGGAGTTTTCTTTAAATGTCTATGTATGGATTAAATATTCATTTTTGTAATATAAATGTTTATTTCATTTACACAAATTTTTGAAATATAAAGGTCTATTGATTTATTTACTCAATTATTTATCTATTTAAGTATTTGTTCATCTTATCTATAAAACAACTTGGGTAGTGCCCTAAGCCTCTGTACCATGGTCTTCCACTGTCTTGGGTTAGAGTTCTCTTGCTTGAGGGTACACTCGGACACGCTATTCTATCTCATTTCTCTTCCTCTTGTTTTGTTAAAGTTTTCATAGTTTATGTAGGAAATATTTATTTTAATGTTGTTACTGTTCTTAAAATATTTTATTTTTCCTTGTTTCCTTTCCTAGCTGGGCTATTTTCCCTGTTGGGGCCTCTGGGCTTATAGTATCCTGCTTTTCCAACTAGGGTTGTAGCTTAGCAAGTAATAATAATAATAATAATAATAATAATAATAATAATAATAATAATAATAAACATTTCCAAATATGCAATAAAAAAACTTTATTCTGATTTGATGGCAATCCTCATTATGTATCAAATTACATAAAACTAATTAATCAATCAACCCCTTTGATAATATGACTCCATAATCGTCGTTTGGTGAATTTTATTAACGAACTGTATCAGCATAGTTACAAAAGTCAGTTTATTACCTCCGCCAACGAAGTTGGAAGAAGGTTATGTTTTATACCTTGTTTGTGTGTTTCTTTGTTCATGAAAAGCTTCATGGCCAGAATTCTAACCTTAGAGTAATGAAACTTGCAGGGATTAACTGTTATGTAAAAAGCTGGGAATGATTAAATTTTGGGAGGTGAAGTTCAAAGGTCAAGGTCACGGTCGAGCAAAATCTCCGATTCACGTAATCAGCCACAAGTTTAGACATCGTTGTCACAGATACTTCTAACTTAGTTCATATTTGAGTGTATGAAAATCCACGCTAATTAATACATGTTAAGGTCAAAGGTCAAGGTGAAGGTCGAGCAAAAGGTCAAGAAATAAGCTGCCGTGGTGGAGGTCTACGCTCTACTGAGTGCCCCTCTAGTTATTTCTGTTATGAATTTAGAACATAAATTTACGAAAGCAATACTTGTCTTATTTACGATCAAAACCAAAATATTTCTTCTGATTTTACGTTTCAATTCTTGTAATTTTATAAGTTGCTTCTCATATTGCTTCTCTTGCCGTTTATTTCCTTCCTTGTTCTCTTTCCTCACTGGGCTATTTTTTCTTGTTGGAGCCCTTGGGTTTAATGCCTCCTGCTTTTCCAATTAGGGTTGTAGATTAGCTTGTAATAATAATAATAATAATAATAAAAATAATTATTATTATTATTACTACGACAATAATAATAAAAATAATAATAATAATAATAATAATAATAATAATAACAATAATAATAATAATGTTCTTTTTCATATAGAATATCATATCATATACTTTTTCAGAAAAATATAAAGAAGAACTAAGTAAAATTATATTATTTATGTGGAATTTATTATTCTCAATTAAGCATAAAAAACATACTTGAATGAGGATAATAATAATAATAATAATAATAATAATAATAATAATAATAATTTAATAATTCTCTAAAACATGTACAAAACTTAAAGTAGATTCACGCGTTAAGGGGTTGTTCTGGCCTATTGGAAACGTCCCTGTCTAGCGTTATGCAGGACGGGAGATCGAGTCCCACATAAACTCGGTATTTCTTGTAGAGTCTGCAACCTCACCATCCTTGGGTTAGGGGAGCCTGTAGGTCTATCTGATGAGCTATCGGTAGCTATTGTCTGGCCCTCCCGGTTCCTAGCTTGGGTGGAGAGGTGGCTTGGGCGCTAGTCATATATGGAAGAATCTATAGGTCTATCTGTTGAGTTATCGACAGGCATTGCCTGGCCCTCCCGGGTCCTAGCTTGGGTGGAGAGGAGCTTGGGCACTGGAAGAGTCTGTAGGTCTATCTGCTGAGTTATTGATAGCCATTGCCTGGCCCTCCCTGGTTCTAGTTAAGGTAGAGAGGTGGCTTGGTCATATATGGAATATGGTCAGTCTCTAGGGCATTGTCACTGTCCCTTACCTCTGCCATTCATGAGCGGCCTTTAAGGCTTGTCTTCGTCACAGATCTCTTCGAAACATACACCAATTATACGAACAAAAACCTGTACAAATGACAAGGGATAAATGTTACTTATAGCTTAAACAAACTTATCATTTAAAGGTCGCTCATGAATGGCAGGATAATGCTCTAGAGACTGGCCATATACCAATATGATCAGCACCCAAGACCCCTCTCCACCCAAGCTAGAACCAGGGAGGACCTGGCAATAGCTGCTGATGGCTCAGCAGTTAGAACCA
Organism: Palaemon carinicauda; assembly: GCF_036898095.1. Taxonomy (NCBI): domain Eukaryota; kingdom Metazoa; phylum Arthropoda; class Malacostraca; order Decapoda; family Palaemonidae; genus Palaemon; species Palaemon carinicauda. The sequence continues at coordinate 114,729,164 of NC_090729.1, forward strand.
TAGGCTCCCGTAAAACCCGCATCCTTAGTTCACAAGGCTGGAGAGGTTGCAGACACTAAAGGAACGAAGGAGTTTGAGTGGGACTCGAACCTCAGTCTGGCGATCACTAGGCAGAGAGGTTGCAAATAGGCCACAGCAACAATATGAAATAATTGAAGCACGAAAGGCGTATATAAATCAACTAAATTCTATATTGCAGCTCGGTTCCTTTGTCATAAAATACAATACAAAAGGTAATGTATTTCCTCATACAATTATTCTAACAGCGCCAGAAGTCAGGAAAATGAATAAATGTATCTCCATTGTCTAAATTCTGTATCCGTCGGTCAAACCCCGAGTGGCAACTGTAAGTGTTGCACGAAAAAATACAAATATTTGTTTTGTGCCTCGTCGAGACAACTGAAGCCTTTGACAGGAATTTACTCTTTTTCTTTTTTTATTATTTATGGAGGAAGGAAGCTTAGTTTGAGATTGTCTTGACACGTTTGAAGATGTCTTTTTTACCTCTCTTTATGTTGGTCTTTCTTTGTGGGAGGTCTTAATATAAAATTCTACCTCTCTTTATGTTGGTCTTTCTCTGTGGGAGGTCTTAATATAAAATTCTACCTCTCTTTATACTGGTCTTTCTTTGTGGGAGGTCTTAATATAAAATTCTACCTCTCTTTATGTTGGTCTTTCTTTATGGGAGGTCTTAATATAAAATTCTACCTTTCTTTATACTGGTCTTTCTTAGTGGGAGGTCTTAATATAAACTTCTACCTCTCTTTATGTTGGTCTTTCTTTGTGGGAGGTCTTAGTATAAACTTCTACCCCTCTTTAGGTTGGTCTTTCTTTGTGGGAGGTCTTAGTATAAACTTCTACCCCTCTTTATGTTGGTCTTTCTCTGTGGGAGGTCTTAGTATAAAATTCTACCTCTCTTTATGTTGGTCTTTCTTTATGGGAGGTCTTAGTATAAACTTCTACCTCTCTTTATGTTGGTCTTTCTTTGTGGGAGGTCTTAGTATAAACTTCTACCTCTCTTTATGTTGGTCTTTCTTTATGGGAGGTTTTAGTATAAACTTCTACCTCTCTTTATGTTGGTCTTTCTTTGTGGGAGGTCTTAGTATAAACTTCTACCCCTCTTTAGGTTGGTCTTTCTTTGTGGGAGGTCTTAGTATAAACTTCTACCCCTCTTTATGTTGGTCTTTCTCTGTGGGAGGTCTTAGTATAAAATTCTACCTCTCTTTATGTTGGTCTTTCTTTATGGGAGGTCTTAGTATAAACTTCTACCTCTCTTTATGTTGGTCTTTCTTTGTGGGAGGTCTTAGTATAAACTTCTACCTCTCTTTATGTTGGTCTTTCTTTATGGGAGGTTTTAGTATAAACTTCTACCTCTCTTTATGTTGGTCTTTCTTTATGGGAGGTCTTAATATAAACTTCTACCTCTCTTTATGTTGGTCTTTCTTTGTGGCAGGTCTTAGTATACACACTTCCTTTATATATAACGCTTTTTCAGTAAAATTTTCCTATTTCAAATTTTTATTTTTGACAGCTGATTTTTCCCCTATTCCTTAAACAATTTTGATAACCCTTTTCTATATCTTTATCATTATTCTCACTTTTCCTTTTTTATCATTCCTTTCCTTAAACACGATATAATCTTCTTTAATAATCAATCAATGATCTATTTTCATTCTATCATCTTAGCTACGAATCTGAGGTTCCTTTGATCGAAGTTAAGAAAACGAATCTCCCTTCCGTTGTTTTAATTGTGGCCTATTTATTCGGTTGAAAATACGAGTACATCCCATCTTCAAGAGCCGTTACAGAATTAGTTACATGAGCTTCTTAGTAGTAGTAGTAGTAGTAGTAGTAGTAGTAGTAGTAGTAGTAGTAGTAGAAAAAGTTGGATTAATTAGCCGTTTTTAAATCAATGTTTATTTTCTTATAGACAACTCAATATTGTACACTAATTAGCTATTTCTATGGAGTAAATATCTTATTTCTTTTAAAGTAGTAGTAGTAGTAGTAGTAGAAAAAAGTTGGATGAAGTGGCTGTTTTTAAATCAATGTTTTTTTAATAAGCAACTAAATATTGTACACTAATTAGCTATTTCTAATGAGCAGTAAATATCTTGTGTT
>NC_090729.1:114736284-114741284 GCF_036898095.1 Palaemon carinicauda
ATATATATATATATATATATATATATATATATATAGATAGATATATTTATATATATATATATATATATATATATATATATTTATATGTATATATATGTATATATATAGATATATAGACACACACACACACACACCCATATATATATATATATATATATATATACATACTTATACATATATATATATATATATATATATATATATATATACATATTAAAAATATATCGTTACAGTGTATGAACGTTTGTGATACACATGCAGTACACAGTATTAAAAGTTAAGTATGGTTTAATTGATGTCTATCATATGAAACTTCATCTTTTTTTTTTCAGCTAGGAATCACGAGTGGGTGGTGTCTACTTACCTAGTTATCGACAGCCATAGCCTGGTACTCCCCGTCCTAGCTTGGGTGAAGAAGGTTGGTAAGGGGTTTATGTCCCTTTCCACATCCGCTTATGAATGACCATTAAACATGAATATGGTCTCAACCACAATGTCTGTTTATAAATTTGCCTGTATATCAAACTCTTCATTGAGGTATCTTCAGCGTCCATTTCATCAGTGGCCTCAAAGTCGTTAACAAATTCACAGAAAAATCCTTTTCAAGAATTTTTTTTTTTATTTTTGAAATTGAATCTCTCTCTCGTCTTAAACTTTCTGGGGAGAGGAAGAACCGTATTGGATCTTTTGGGAGGAATCGAAGCGTGCTATTTCTTCCCAGCATGATTGAAGGCGGTGCAATGAAGCGAAAGAGGTTTTATAGATGTTGCTGATTTTTCTAAGTAAATAATATGGAAAACCCTTTATTTCATACTTGTGTCCTTTTCCGAGTCCTTGGGCTTATAGTATCCTGCTTTTTCAAGGTTGTAGCTTAGCTAATAATAATAATAATAATGATAATAATAATAATAATAATAATAATAATAATAATAATAATAATAATAATGTCTAGATATATATTAGGCAGAAGAGTCGTGGTGGCCGATGTGGTAACGTCCCTGACTGGTGAACGCCAGTCAGGGACGCTCAAAACTCGTTAGTTTCTTTAGTTACTGCAACCTCACCATCCTTGTGAGCTAATGATGAGGGATTTGGGGAAGCCTATAGGACTATCTGCTGAGTCATCAGCATCCATTGCCTGGCCCTCCCTGATCTTAGCTTGGCCGCTGATCATACGTATATATGGTCAGTCTCTAGGGCATTGTCCTACTCGATAGGGCAATGTCACTGTCCCTTGCGGAGACCTCCGCTGCGGTAGGTTATTTCTCGACCTTTTGCTCAACCTTGACATTGACCTTTGACCTTAACATGTATTAATTAGCGTGAATTTTCAAACACTCAATTATGAAGCAAGTTTAAAGTCTCTGTGACAACGATGTCCAAACTTATGGCTGATTACGTAAATTGGACATTTTGCTTAACCTTGACTTGACCTTTAACCTTAACCTCCCAAAATTGAATCATTTCCAGCTTTTTACATAACAGTCAATCCCTGCAAGTTTCATTACTCTAAGATTAAAATTGTGGCCAGGAAGCAGTTCACAAACAAACACACACAGAAACAAACACACCATACAGGGGTTAAACATGACCTCCTTCCAACTTCGTTGGCAGAGGTAATAATAATAATAATAATAATAATAATAATAATAATAATAATAATAACAACATCAACAATAATGATAATAATGATGATAATAATAATAATACTAATACTAATACTAATACTAATAATAATAATAATAATATTCAACAACAACAATAATAATAATAATAATAATAATAATAATAATAATAATAATATTAATAAAAATAATAATAATAATAATAATAAAAATAATAATAATAACAATAATACTCCGTACTTGCACCTACTTATTGCCTTTCTCCATTCCATCTCATTTACACAGTTTTCGTCATAACAGAACAACATTACATCAAAAGGAACAAACGAATAACATAAATATGTTATGCTGAAACCATTTCTATAAAACATGTACTACCATGGCCATTTCTTTATAGCCATACATAAATTTAACCTGGCAGAGCCATTTCCGTTAAATATATTAAGTAGCTATATCTGTCATTTTTATATCTTTCTCTTCCTTTTATTTCGTTTTTTAACAAGAAATGTGACGACACAGGATAGTACGCTATCAATCAGAGGCAAGCGAGTTCTTCGTACCGAAAGGACATAGAAAATAATAGAAATTCCTTCAGCCTTTAAGGCAAAAAGATTGTTTACCCCTTTTGTGTAGAGGGTATATTATTATTATTATTATTATTATTATTATTATTATTATTATTATTATTATTATTTGCTAAGCTACAGCCTTAGTTGGAAAAGCAGGAAGCTATAAGACCAAGGGTTCCAACAGGGAAAATAGCCCTGTGGGGAAAAGAAATAAGGAAAAACTTGGAGAAGTTTAAGAACAATGCTAACATTAAAATCAATCTTTCATATATAAACTATAGAAAATTCAAACTAACAAGAGGAAGAGAAACAAGATGAAATAGTGTGTCCGAGTGTATCCTCAAGCAAGAGAACTCTAACCCAAGACAGTGGAAGACCATGGAAGGTATAAGGGCATTTCAACTCGAACAATGTGGTCCTAAAATGAATTTTAATAATTCATACCTTAGTAGGTCAACGTTGACTTCACTTTCCTAGTAAAGGTGTAATTTCGAATCCTATTGGAGAAAGGGAATTTTTTCTTATATCTCCTGGATTATACACCCTTAAAGGTTCAAAGGCCGCTCATGAATGGGAGAGGCTAGGGATAGTGACAATGCCCTAGGCAGTAGGACATTGCTCTAGGTAGTAGGACAATGCCCTAGGTCGTAGGACAATGCCCTAGGTAGTAGGACAACGCCCAAGGTAGCAGGACAATGCCCTAGGTAGTAGGATAATGCCCAAGGTAGCAGGACAATGCCCTAGGTAGTAGGACAATGCCCAAGGTAGCAGGACAACACCCTAGGTAGTAGGACAATGCCCTAGGTAGTAGGACAACGCCCAAGGTAGCAGGACAATGCCCTAGGTAGTAGGATAATGCCCAAGGTAGCAGGACAATACCCTAGGTAGTAGGACAATGCCCAAGGTAGCAGGACAACGCCCAAGGTAGCAGGACAATGCCCTAGGTAGTAGGATAATGCCCAAGGTAGCAGGACAATGCCCTAGGTAGTAGGACAATGCCCAAGGTAGCAGGACAACGCCCAAGGTAGCAGGACAATGCCCTAGGTAGTAGGATAATGCCCAAGGTAGCAGGACAATGCCCTAGGTAGTAGGACAATGCCCAAGGTAGCAGGACAACGCCCAAGGTAGCAGGACAATGCCCTAGGTAGTAGGACAATGCCCAAGGTAGCAGAACAACGCCCAAGGTAGCAGGACAATGCCCTAGGTAGTAGGACAATGCCCTAGGTAGTAGGACAATGCCCTAGGTAGTAGGACAATGCCCAAGGTAGCAGGACAACGCCCAAGGTAGCAGGACAATGCCCTAGGTCGTAGGACAATGCCCTGGGTAGTAGGACAATGCCCAAGGTAGCAGGACAACACCCTAGGTAGTAGGACAATGCCCTAGGTAGTAGGACAACGCCCAAGGTAGCAGGACAATGCCCTAGGTAGTAGGATAATGCCCAAGGTAGCAGGACAATACCCTAGGTAGTAGGACAATGCCCAAGGTAGCAGGACAACGCCCAAGGTAGCAGGACAATGCCCTAGGTCGTAGGACAATGCCCAAGGTAGCAGGACAACGCCCAAGGTAGCAGGACAATGCCCTAGGTAGTAGGACAATGCCCTAGGTAGTAGGACAATGCCATAGGTAGTAGGACAATGCCCAAGGTAGCAGGACAATGCCCTAGGTAGTAGGATAATGCCCAAGGTAGCAGGACAATGCCCTAGGTAGTAGGACAATGCCCAAGGTAGCAGGACAACGCCCAAGGTAGCAGGACAATGCCCTAGGTCGTAGGACAATGCCCTAGGTAGTAGGACAATGCCCAAGGTAGCAGGACAACGCCCAAGGTAGCAGGACAATGCCCTAGGTAGTAGGACAATGCCCTAGGTAGTAGGACAACGCCCAAGGTAGCAGGACAATGCCCTAGGTAGTAGGATAATGCCCAAGGTAGCAGGACAACGCCCAAGGTAGCAGGACAATGCCCTAGGTCGTAGGACAATGCCCTAGGCAGTAGGACATTGCTCTAGGTAGTAGGACAATGCCCAAGGTAGCAGGACAACGCCCAAGGTAGTAGGACAACGCCCAAGCTAGCAGGACAATGCCCTAGGTAGTAGGATAATGCAAAAGGTAGCAGGACAATGCCCTAGGTAGTAGGACAATGTCCAAGGTAGCAGGACAACGCCCAAGGTAGCAGGACAATGCCCTAGGTAGTAGGACAATGCCCTAGGTAGTAGGACAACGCCCAAGGTAGCAGGACAATGCCCTAGGTAGTAGGATAATGCCCAAGGTAGCAGGACAATGCCCTAGGTAGTAGGACAATGCCCAAGGTAGCAGGACAACGCCCAAGGTAGCAGGACAATGCCCTAGGTCGTAGGACAATGCCCTAGGTAGTAAGACAATGCCCAAGGTAGCAGCACAACGCCCAAGGTAGCAGGACAATGCCCTAGGTAGTAGGATAATGCCCAAGGTAGCAGGACAATGCCCTAGGTAGTAGGACAATGCCCTAGGCCGCAGGACAATGCCCTAGAGACTGACCATATTACATGTGGTCAGCGCCTAAGGTCCCTCTTCCCCCAGGCTAGGTCCAGGAAGGGCCAGGCAATGGCTGCTGATGACTCATCATGTACACCTATTGGCTCGCCTAAACACCCCATCTTTAGCTCACGAGGATGGAGAGTTTTAGCGGGAATCGAATTTCAATCCGGCGACCGCCAGGCTGGGAAGTTTCAAATAGGCCACCACAATCTTTAATCTTAGCCTATTGTCCTCCGCTCTCTTCCCATGACCGAACTACCTAAGAATATTCTGACACTTCCTTTCACCTTTGCT
>NC_090729.1:114752602-114780102 GCF_036898095.1 Palaemon carinicauda
ATAATAATAATAATGATAATAAAAATAATAATAATAATAATAATTTAATAATTCTCTAAAACATGTACAAAACTTAAAGTAGATTCACGCGTTAAGGGGTTGTTCTGGCCTATTGGAAACGTCCCTGTCTAGCGTTATGCAGGACGGGAGATCGAGTCCCGCTTAAACTCGGTATTTCTTGTAGAGTCTGCAATTTCATCATCCTTGTGAACTAAGAAGGGGGGGGGGGGGTGGGTGGGTGGGTTAGGGAGCCTGTAGGTCTATCTGATGAGTTATCGGTAGCCATTGTCTGGCCCTCCCTGGTCCTAGCTTGGGTGGAGAGGTGGCTTGAGCGCTGGTCATATATGGAGGAGCCTGTCGGTGTATCTACTGAGTTATCGACAGGCATTGCCTGGCCCTCCCGGGTCCTAGCTTGGGTGGAGAGGTGGCTTGGGCGCCGGTGATATATGGAAGAGTCTATAGGTGTATCTACTGAGTTATCGACGGGCATTGCCTTGACCTCCCTGGTCCTAGCTTGGGTGGAGAGGGGCTTGGGCACTGGAAGAGTCTGTAGGTCTATCTGCTGAGTTATTGATAGCCATTGCCTGGCCCTCCCGGGTTCTAGTTAAGGTAGAGAGGTGGCTTGGTCATGTATGGAATATGGTCAGTCTCTAGGGCATTGTCACTGTCCCTTGCCTCTGCCATTCATGAGCGGCCTTTAAGGCTTGTCTTCGTCACAGATCTCTTCGAAACATACACCAATTATACGAATAAAAACCTGTACAAATGACAAGGGATAAATGTTACTTATAGCTTAAACAAACTTACTAATTAAAGGTTTAAAGGCCGCTTATGAATGGTAGGGTAATGCACTACAGACTAACCATATATCTATATGATCAGCGACCAAGCCTCCTATCCACCCAAGCTAGGACCAGGTAGGACCAGGCAATAGCTGCTGATGGCTCAGCAGTTAGAGCCATAGGCTCCATAAAACCCGCATCCTTAGTTCACAAGGCTGGTGAGGTTGCAGACACTAAAGAAACTAAAAAGTTTAAGCATGACTCGAACCTCGGTCTGGTGATCACTAAACAGAGACGTTACAAATAGGCCACAACAAAAATATGAAATAATTGAAGCACGAAAGGCGTATATAAATCAACTAAATTCTATATTGCAGCTCGGTTCCTTTGTCATAAAATACAATACAAAAGGTAATGTATTTCTTCATACAATTATTCTAACAGCTCCAGAAGTCAGGAAAATGAATAAATGTATCTCCATTGTCTAAATTCTGTATCCGTCGGTCAAACCCCGAGTGGCAACTGTAAGTGTTGCACGAAAAAATACAAATATTTGTTTTGTGCCTCGTCGAGACAGCTGAAGTCTTTGACAGAAATTTAATCTTTTTCTTTTTTTATTATTTATGGAGGAAGGAAGCTTAGTTTGAGATTGTCTTGACACGTTTGAAGAGGTCTTTTTTACCTCTCTTTATATTGGTCTTTCGTTGTGGGAGGTCTTCGTATAAACTTCTACCTCTCTTTATGTTGGTCTTTCGTTGTGGGAGGTCTTAATATAAAATTCTGCCTTTCTTTATGCTGGTCTTTCTTAGTGGGAGGTCTTAATATAAACTTCTACCTCTCTTTATGTTGGTCTTTCTTTGTGGGAGGTCTTCGTATAAACTTCTACCTCTCTTTATATTGGTCTTTCGTTGTGGGAGGTCTTCATATAAACTTCTACCTCTCTTTATGTTGGTCTTTCTTTGTGGGAGGTCTTAGTATAAAATTCTGCCTTTCTTTATGCTGGTCTTTCTTAGTGGGAGGTCTTAATATAAACTTCTACCTCTCTTTATGTTGGTCTTTCTTTGTGGGAGGTCTTAGTATAAACTTCTACCCCTCTTTATGTTAGTCTTTCTTTGTGGGAGGTCTTAATATAAAATTCTACCTTTCTTTATGCTGGTCTTTCTCAGTGGGAGGTCTTAATATAAACGTCTACCTCTCTTTATGTTGGTCTTTCTTTGTGGGAGGTCTTAGTATAAACTTCTACCCCTCTTTATGTTGGTCTTTCTTTGTGGGAGGGCTTAGTATAAACTTCTACCTCTCTTTATGTTGGTCTTTCTTTGTGGGAGGTCTTAATATAAAATTCTACCTTTCTTTATGCTGGTCTTTCTTAGTGGGAGGGCTTAATATAAACTTCTACCTCTCTTTATGTTGGTCTTTCTTTGTGGGAGGTCTTAGTATAAACTTATACCCCTCTTTATGTTAGTCTTTCTTTGTGGGAGGTCTTAATATAAAATTCTACCTTTCTTTATGCTGGTCTTTCTCAGTGGGAGGTCTTAATATAAACTTCTACCCCTCTTTATGTTGGTCTTTCTTTGTGGGAGGTCTTAGTATAAACTTCTACCCCTCTTTATGTTGGTCTTTCTTTGTGGGAGGGCTTAGTATAAACTTCTACCTCTCTTTATGTTGGTCTTTCTTTGTGGGAGGTCTTAATATAAAATTCTACCTTTCTTTATGCTGGTCTTTCTTAGTGGGAGGTCTTAATATAAACTTCTACCTCTCTTTATGTTGGTCTTTCTTTGTGGGAGGTCTTAGTATAAACTTCTACCCCTCTTTATGTTGGCCTTTCTTTGTGGGAGGTCTTAGTATAAACTTCTACCCCTCTTTATGTTAGTCTTTCTTTGTGGGGGGTGTTAATATAAACTTCTACCTCTCTTTATGTTGGTCTTTCTTTGTGGGAGGTCTTAGTATAAACTTCTACCCCTCTTTATGTTGGCCTTTCTTTGTGGGAGGTCTTAGTATAAACTTCTACCCCTCTTTATGTTAGTCTTTCTTTGTGGGGGGTGTTAATATAAACTTCTACCTCTCTTTATGTTGGTCTTTCTTTGTGGGAGGTCTTAGTATAAACGTCTACCCCTCTTTATGTTGGCCTTTCTTTGTGGGAGGTCTTAGTATAAACTTCTACCCCTCTTTATGTTGGTCTTTCTTTGTGGGAGGTCTTAATATAAAATTCTACCTTTCTTTATGTTGGTCTTTCTTTGTGGGAGGTCTTAGTATAAACTTCTACCCTTCTTTATGTTGGTCTTTCTTTGTAGGAGGTCTTAGTATAAACTTCTACCCCTCTTTATGTTGGTCTTTCTTTGTGGGAGGTCTTAGTATAAACTTCTACCCTTCTTTATGTTGGCCTTTCTTTGTGGGAGGTCTTAGTATAAACTTCTACCCCTCTTTATGTTGGTCTTTCTTTGTGGGAGGTCTTAATATAAAATTCTACCTTTCTTTATGCTGGTCTTTCTTAGTGGGAGGTCTTAATATAAACTTCTACCTCTCTTTATGTTGGTCTTTCTTTGTGGGAGGTCTTAGTATAAACTTATACCCCTCTTTATGTTGGCCTTTCTTTGTGGGAGGTCTTAGTATAAACTTCTACCCCTCTTTATGCTGGTCTTTCTAAGTGGGAGGTCTTAATATAAACTTCTACCTCTCTTTATGTTGGTCTTTCTTTGTGGGAGGTCTTAGTATAAACTTCTACCCCTCTTTATGTTGGTCTTTCTTTGTGGGAGGGCTTAGTATAAACTTCTACCTCTCTTTATGTTGGTCTTTCTTTGTGGGAGGTCTTAATATAAAATTCTACCTTTCTTTATGCTGGTCTTTCTTAGTGGGAGGTCTTAATATAAACTTCTACCTCTCTTTATGTTGGTCTTTCTTTGTGGGAGGTCTTAGTATAAACTTCTACCCCTCTTTATGTTGGCCTTTCTTTGTGGGAGGTCTTAGTATAAACTTCTACCCCTCTTTATGTTAGTCTTTCTTTGTGGGGGGTGTTAATATAAACTTCTACCTCTCTTTATGTTGGTCTTTCTTTGTGGGAGGTCTTAGTATAAACTTCTACCCCTCTTTATGTTGGCCTTTCTTTGTGGGAGGTCTTAGTATAAACTTCTACCCCTCTTTATGTTGGCCTTTCTTTGTGGGAGGTCTTAATATAAAATTCTACCTTTCTTTATGTTGGTCTTTCTTTGTGGGAGGTCTTAGTATAAACTTCTACCCTTCTTTATGTTGGTCTTTCTTTGTGGGAGGTCTTAGTATAAACTTCTACCTCTCTTTATGTTGGTCTTTCTTAGTGGGAGGTCTTAGTATAAACTTCTACCCCTCTTTATGTTGGCCTTTCTTTGTGGGAGGTCTTAGTATAAACTTCTACCCTTCTTTATGTTAGTCTTTCTTTGTGGGGGGTGTTAATATAAACTTCTACCTCTCTTTATGTTGGTCTTTCTTTGTGGGAGGTCTTAGTATAAACGTCTACCCCTCTTTATGTTGGCCTTTCTTTGAGGGAGGTCTTAGTATAAACTTCTACCCCTCTTTATGTTGGTCTTTCTTTGTGGGAGGTCTTAATATAAAATTCTACCTTTCTTTATGTTGGTCTTTCTTTGTGGGAGGTCTTAGTATAAACTTCTACCCTTCTTTATGTTGGTCTTTCCTTGTGGGAGGTCTTAGTATAAACTTCTACCCCTCTTTATGTTGGCCTTTCTTTGTGGGAGGTCTTAGTATAAACTTCTACCCCTCTTTATGTTGGCCTTTCTTTGTGGGAGGTCTTAATATAAAATTCTACCTTTCTTTATGTTGGTCTTTCTTTGTGGGAGGTCTTAGTATAAACTTCTACCCTTCTTTATGTTGGTCTTTCTTTGTGGGAGGTCTTAGTATAAACTTCTACCTCTCTTTATGTTGGTCTTTCTTAGTGGGAGGTCTTAGTATAAACTTCTACCCCTCTTTATGTTGGCCTTTCTTTGTGGGAGGTCTTAGTATAAACTTCTACCCCTCTTTATGTTAGTCTTTCTTTGTGGGGGGTGTTAATATAAACTTCTACCTCTCTTTATGTTGGCCTTTCTTTGTGGGAGGTCTTAGTATAAACTTCTACCCCTCTTTATGTTAGTCTTTCTTTGTGGGGGGTGTTAATATAAACTTCTACCTCTCTTTATGTTGGTCTTTCTTTGTGGGAGGTCTTAGTATAAACTTCTACCCCTCTTTATGTTGGCCTTTCTTTGTGGGAGGTCTTAGTATAAACTTCTACCCCTCTTTATGTTAGTCTTTCTTTGTGGGGGGTGTTAATATAAACTTCTACCTCTCTTTATGTTGGTCTTTCTTTGTGGGAGGTCTTAGTATAAACGTCTACCCCTCTTTATGTTGGCCTTTCTTTGTGGGAGGTCTTAGTATAAACTTCTACCCCTCTTTATGTTGGTCTTTCTTTGTGGGAGGTCTTAATATAAAATTCTACCTTTCTTTATGTTGGTCTTTCTTTGTGGGAGGTCTTAGTATAAACTTCTACCCTTCTTTATGTTGGTCTTTCTTTGTGGGAGGTCTTAGTATAAACTTCTACCCCTCTTTATGTTGGTCTTTCTTTGTGGGAGGTCTTAGTATAAACTTCTACCCTTCTTTATGTTGGCCTTTCTTTGTGGGAGGTCTTAGTATAAACTTCTACCCTCTTTATGTTGGTCTTTCTTTGTGGGAGGTCTTAATATAAAATTCTACCTTTCTTTATGCTGGTCTTTCTTAGTGGGAGGTCTTAATATAAACTTCTACCTCTCTTTATGTTGGTCTTTCTTTGTGGGAGGTCTTAGTATAAACTTATACCCCTCTTTATGTTGGCCTTTCTTTGTGGGAGGTCTGAGTATAAACTTCTACCCCTCTTTATGCTGGTCTTTCTAAGTGGGAGGTCTTAATATAAACTTCTACCTCTCTTTATGTTGGTCTTTCTTTGTGGGAGGTCTTAGTATAAACTTCTACCCCTCTTTATGTTGGTCTTTCTTTGTGGGAGGGCTTAGTATAAACTTCTACCTCTCTTTATGTTGGTCTTTCTTTGTGGGAGGTCTTAATATAAAATTCTACCTTTCTTTATGCTGGTCTTTCTTAGTGGGAGGTCTTAATATAAACTTCTACCTCTCTTTATGTTGGTCTTTCTTTGTGGGAGGTCTTAGTATAAACTTCTACCCCTCTTTATGTTGGCCTTTCTTTGTGGGAGGTCTTAGTATAAACTTCTACCCCTCTTTATGTTAGTCTTTCTTTGTGGGGGGTGTTAATATAAACTTCTACCTCTCTTTATGTTGGTCTTTCTTTGTGGGAGGTCTTAGTATAAACTTCTACCCCTCTTTATGTTGGCCTTTCTTTGTGGGAGGTCTTAGTATAAACTTCTACCCCTCTTTATGTTGGCCTTTCTTTGTGGGAGGTCTTAATATAAAATTCTACCTTTCTTTATGTTGGTCTTTCTTTGTGGGAGGTCTTAGTATAAACTTCTACCCTTCTTTATGTTGGTCTTTCTTTGTGGGAGGTCTTAGTATAAACTTCTACCTCTCTTTATGTTGGTCTTTCTTAGTGGGAGGTCTTAGTATAAACTTCTACCCCTCTTTATGTTGGCCTTTCTTTGTGGGAGGTCTTAGTATAAACTTCTACCCCTCTTTATGTTAGTCTTTCTTTGTGGGGGGTGTTAATATAAACTTCTACCTCTCTTTATGTTGGTCTTTCTTTGTGGGAGGTCTTAGTATAAACGTCTACCCCTCTTTATGTTGGCCTTTCTTTGTGGGAGGTCTTAGTATAAACTTCTACCCCTCTTTATGTTGGTCTTTCTTTGTGGGAGGTCTTAATATAAAATTCTACCTTTCTTTATGTTGGTCTTTCTTTGTGGGAGGTCTTAGTATAAACTTCTACCCTTCTTTATGTTGGTCTTTCTTTGTGGGAGGTCTTAGTATAAACTTCTACCCCTCTTTATGTTGGCCTTTCTTTGTGGGAGGTCTTAGTATAAACTTCTACCCCTCTTTATGTTGGCCTTTCTTTGTTGTAGGTCTTAGTATAAACTTCTACCCCTCTTTATGTTAGTCTTTCTTTGTGGGGGGTGTTAATATAAACTTCTACCCTTCTTTATGTTGGTCTTTCTTTGTGGGAGGTCTTAGTATAAACTTCTACCCCTCTTTATGTTGGCCTTTCTTTGTGGGAGGTCTTAGTATAAACTTCTACCCCTCTTTATGTTGGCCTTTCTTTGTTGGAGGTCTTAGTATAAACTTCTACCCCTCTTTATGTTAGTCTTTCTTTGTGGGGGGTGTTAATATAAACTTCTACCTCTCTTTATGTTGGTCTTTCTTTGTGGGAGGTCTTAGTATAAACTTCTACCCCTCTTTATGTTGGCCTTTCTTTGTGGGAGGTCTTAGTATAAACTTCTACCCCTCTTTATGTTGGTCTTTCTTTGTGGGAGGTCTTAATATAAAATTCTACCTTTCTTTATGTTGGTCTTTCTTTGTGGGAGGTCTTAGTATAAACTTCTACCCTTCTTTATGTTGGTCTTTCTTTGTGGGAGGTCTTAGTATAAACTTCTACCCCTCTTTATGTTGGCCTTTCTTTGTGGGAGGTCTTAGTATAAACTTCTACCCCTCTTTATGTTGGTCTTTCTTTGTGGGAGGTCTTAATATAAAATTCTACCTTTCTTTATGTTGGTCTTTCTTTGTGGGAGGTCTTAGTATAAACTTCTACCCTTCTTTATGTTGGTCTTTCTTTGTGGGAGGTCTTAGTATAAACTTCTACCTCTCTTTATGTTGGTCTTTCTTAGTGGGAGGTCTTAGTATAAACTTCTACCTCTCTTTATGTTGGTCTTTCTTAGTGGGAGGTCTTAGTATAAACTTCTACCTCTCTTTATGTTGGTCTTTCTTAGTGGGAGGTCTTAGTATAAACTTCTACCTCTCTTTATGTTGGTCTTTCTTAGTGGGAGGTCTTAGTATAAACTTCTACCTCTCTTTATGTTGGTCTTTCTTAGTGGGAGGTCTTAGTATAAACTTCTACCTCTCTTTATGTTGGTCTTTCTTAGTGGGAGGTCTTAGTATAAACTTCTACCTCTCTTTATGTTGGTCTTTCTTAGTGGGAGGTCTTAGTATAAACTTCTACCTCTCTTTATGTTGGTCTTTCTTAGTGGGAGGGCTTAATATACACACTTCCTTTATATATAACTTTTTTTCTGTAACATTTTCCTATTTAAAAGTTTTATTTTTGACAGCTGATTTTTCCCCTATTCCTTAAACAATTTTGATAACCCTTTTCTATATCATTATCATTATTCTCACTTTTCTTTTTTTATCATTCCTTTCCTTAAACACGATATAATCTTCTTTAATCATCAATCAATGATCTAGTTTCATTCTATCATCTTAGCTACGAATCTGAGGTTCCTTTGATCGAAGTTAAGAAAGCGAATCTCCCTTCCGTTGTTTTAATTGTGACCTATTTTGTCGCTTGAAAATACGAGTACATCACATCTTCCAGAGCCGTTACAAAATTAGTTACATGGACTTCTTAGTAGTAGTAGTAGTAGTAGTAGTAGTAGTAGCAGTAGAAAAAGTTGGATGAAGTGGCCGTTTTTAAATCAATGTTTATTTTCTTATAAACAACTAAATATTGTACACTAATTAGCTATTTCTAAGGAGGAGTAAATATCTTATCTTATTTCTTTTAAATTAGTAGTAGTAGTAGTATTAGTAGTAGTAGTAGTAGAAGTAGTAGTAGTAGAAAAAAGTTGGATTAAGTGACCTTTTTTAAATCAATGTTTATTTTATAAACAACTAAATATTGAACACTAATTCGTTATTTGTAATGAGCAGTAAATACCTTATCTTATTACTCTTAAATCAATGTTTTTTTTATAATGAAAAATTCAAAATTTTATACAAATTAACTATTTCCAACGATAATTTACTAAGCAGCTTTGAGAATCATTAATTAAACCACCCACATTAAATGCACATTCTCAAGCTGACTCCGTCTACACCTGCATGCACTCCTGAGGGAAACGAAAGCATGTTTGCATGCGGTTTCGAATATTTGCAAACACGCATGCACTAGAAATCTCAAGCGAAATATTATGTTTGCTCACGCTGATATCTTCTTGGAATCCTTTCATTCATAAATCCATCTGATTTCGTGGATTGTTTGTCTAGGTAAACAGAATTAGAAAGGTATGATATGAATGTTCAAGTTGGCTGGAAATGCATTAGAGAGACCAATACTGTATTCTATTATGATTATTATTATTATTATTATTATTATTATTATTATTATTATTATTATTATATATAAATATATATATATATATATATATATATATATATATATATATATATATATATATATATACATATATACAACAAATACTTTTATATCTTGTATGGAATTTTAAATTAAGTAGATAACGGTAAAGAATGTCTATACTTTATTATTATTTTTTTTAATAGAATGTGCTTACTTCCTTTACAAAGAATGTCTTTACTTCTCTTAAGAAGAATGTCTTTACTTCCTTCACGA
Source organism: Palaemon carinicauda (assembly GCF_036898095.1). Classification (NCBI taxonomy): domain Eukaryota; kingdom Metazoa; phylum Arthropoda; class Malacostraca; order Decapoda; family Palaemonidae; genus Palaemon; species Palaemon carinicauda. Next base: position 114,761,902 of record NC_090729.1, read on the forward strand.
AGAATGTCCTTACTTTCTTAAACGGGTGAAGGCCGCATGATAATACACATATGCAAAAAGTATTACTTGCCAATTATATACTGATATTTTTTTTGAAATTGTTCCTTATTTAATTTGTCTTACTATCAAAGTTTAAGTAAAACTGAATTTTTGTTCATTATTTTCTAATAATAATAATAATAATAATAATAATAATAATAATAATAATAATGATAATAATAATAATAATAATAATTCAATAGGGCTGACTAATCAGTATTAAATAGACTGAGAAAAATTAATTAGAGATTTTTTTATAACTTGTCAAAAAGCAGGAAGAGAGAGAGAGAGAGAGAGAGAGAGAGAGAGAGAGAGAGAGAGAGAGAGAGAGAGAGAGAGAGAGAGAGAGAGAGAGAGAGAGAGGTTACCCAAAACCTCCACTTGGTCGATGAAACACGCTATTATGAAAATATATTCGCAATACACATAAATACATGCATGACTGCAGATTAATTCTCTCTCTCTCTCTCTCTCTCTCTCTCTCTCTCTCTCTCTTTCCAACACACAATTATGAAAACATTCCAATACACATAAATACGTGCGTGACTGCAGATTAATCCTCTCTCTCTCTCTCTCTCTCTCTCTCTCTCTCTCTCTCTCTCTCTCTCCAATATGAAAACACTCCATTACGCATAAATACGTGCGTTACTGCAGATTAATTCTCTCTCTCTCTCTCTCTCTCTCTCTCTCTCTCTCTCTCTCTCTCTCTCTCAAACACACCATTATGAAAACATTCCAATACATATAAATACGTGCGTGACTGCAGATTAATCTCTCTCTCTCTCTCTCTCTCTCTCTCTCTCTCTCTCCAACACACAATTATGAAAACATTCCAATACATATAAATACGTGCGTTACTGCAGATTAATTCTCTCTCTCTCTCTCTCTCTCTCTCTCTCTCTCTCTCTCCAACACACAATTATGAAAACATTCCAATACATATAAATACGTGCGTTACTGCAGATTAATTCTCTCTCTCTCTCTCTCTCTCTCTCTCTCTCTCTCTCTCTCTCCAAAACACAATTATGAAAACACTCCAATACGCATAAATACGCGCGTGACTGCAGATTAACTCTCTCTCTCTCTCTCTCTCTCTCTCTCTCTCTCTCTCTCTCTCTCTCTCTCTCTCTCTCTCTCCAACCGGGAAGTCTAAATCTGGGTCATTTCTGACTGTCCTCTCTCTCGTCTTCCCCCCTCACAATTAAATTCAGTTTTGTATCCATTGCACAATTATCTCACGATTATTCTGCAGTCAATTTCTGAAATAAAAAAATGTAGTCTCCTGGGGTCAACATATGAATAATTGTTAGACTTTGTCTGTGATGGAATTCTATTTCTATAAAGAGATCTAGCTAAAATTATTTGGTTACGTAAAGATATATCAATATTATAAATGTAAAGATAGATATAATTGAATAAATATAAATATAAATAAAACTGTAAATATGAATATTAATGTTAATGTATGATGATCGTTATTATATTTGTGAGTGGTCTGATTTTGTTTGCTCATGCATTTCTCTTAATTTATCTGTAAAATAAATGTTCATTTTAAGGCAATAATGCCAAAATGCTTTGTATCTGAGGGAAAGCCATATATGTATATTATATATATATATATATATATATATATATATAATATATATATATATACATATATATATATAATATATATGTATATTATATATATATAGGCCTATATATATATATATATATATATATATATATATATATATATATATATGTATATATATATACGTGTGTGTGTGTGCGTGTGTTTGTATATATATATATATATATATATATATATATATATATATATATATATATTTATATATATACATACATATATATATAATATATATATATATATATATATATATATATATATATATATATATATATATATATATATATATAAACAACAACAAATGGAACCGCTTCTAGTTCAATGCAGGACAAATACCTCAGACCTGTCTTTATTCATGTCTGGGTGTTGGCCATTTTCTTGACCACGCTGGCCACTGCTGATTGGTAATGGTAGGAGAATATAGTCTGATCACTCACAGCAAACCAACCTAGTATGGGTTGCCTGACTAGTACAGCTTTGCTGATTATGGCAATACACAATCCCTTTCACTAGGTTAATGTATCATCACTCAGAAAGGGTGTATATATATATATATATATATATATATATATATATATATATATATATATATATATGTATATATATATATATATATACATATAATATATATATATATATATATATATATATATATATATATATATATATATATATCCATATATATGTTTTACTTATAACTGTAATCGAATAGTTTAACACGTTTCTTCAAATGGCCCATAAAAGAAACAAAGGAATTATAAATAAATCATCATATTTGCTTTCATATATAAACAGTCTCTGTCCCCTCTATTCTTCATTTTTACTTTACACTTTGAAGAGGGCCAAAGTGTGTAAGTCAATAATATATATATATATATATATATATATATATATACATATATACACATATATATACATATATATATATATATATATATATATATATATATATATATATATATATATATATAATAAAGTGTTCGTCAGAAACCGAGCCGCATTGACGTAGAACATTCACCCTCTAACTTGTGATCAAAGGATGATAGCCTTATGCCTTTATGCAAGTTTACATCTGCATCACAAAGCCACTTCACAACATAAACAAAGGCCTCGTGAATGTAGAACAACTCCCATTTCACAAGTGCTTCTGTTTAGATGAGCAGTATCACAATCTCCATTTGTTCTATTTGAATTTCCATATTTGACTCTCATCTTCGGCCATCATCCCCACCTAGAGAACAATTCTTTAACACAGCCACTGAGGGGGCAAGCCAGCCTCAACATGTTGCCGGTCCCAATACCGGGTAAATGGGGAGGGTTGGCGGCAGGAAAGGCATCCGGCCATGAAAAATTAGCCAAAACAAATATGGCCTGTGGAGATTGTGAACATCGACCCCACATAAAAGTGGGAAGGGATGCAGACAAAGAAGAAGAAGAGAAAAATTCTTTATATTTGTAATTTTTTGTTGTATTTCTTAATTTTGCCGCTAAAAAATTGTAGGCATGGGAGTTAGGTTAGTCCTACCCAGTCTACCCGAGGTCAATACTTAACAAAATTCGACTTACAAACAACTCAACTTATAAACAGCTTCTTGGAACCTATTAAGTTCGTAAATTGAGGACTTTCTGTACTCATTTTCACAGACCTATATTTCGTTTTTAGTATGTTTCATAAAATAATTCGTCCCTTCTAGTCTAGTTCTCCCTCACAGTTCATCAACGCTTAATTACCTGACAATTCCAGAGCTCAGATTTCAAAGTTTGTCCTCAAGTTAGGACGTAACTTAGCATATATATTTAAAGATAGCGTCAAATACATCTCTAGAAATCGTAAATACTTTAGGATTAAGCTTTAAAATTATGCTTTTCTGTAAAGAGCTGTAATCTTGTATGGAACACTTAAGGTTTAAAGGTAACTCATTAATGGCAGAGGCAAAGGACAATACCTTGGAGACTGGCCATATATACATATGATCATCACCAAAGCCCTCTCTCCACCCAAGCTAGGGCCAGGGAGGGCCACCCAATGGCTGCTGGTGACTCAGCAGGTTGACAAACTTCCCCAAAACACCCCTTCCTTAGCTCACGAGGATTATGAGGCTGCAGAGAAGAAACCATTGAGCTTGAGCGTCTCGAAGCCACGTCCATTAGATCGCCAGGCAGGGATAATATTTAGGGTTTTAGGATATTACAGTAAGGCACAAAGGCGGGAGGGAGCTGAACACTCCGGTGGTCACCAAATGTACAGGCGAGCCGTTAGGCTGTAACTGAGAGATGGTGTTAATGCAACTAACTTTATTTCAACAGACAGCGAGCTTTTATAACATCAGTTCCAGTGAAAGAGGGGCACGAAAATTCAAACAGGTTGACACAAGCTGATACAGAAAAAAAAAACTGGTTATTAGTGCGAAGGGAGAGCGAAAACGACAATATACACACACACACACACACACACACACACATATATATATATATATATATATATATATATATATATATATATATATATATATATATATCTTTCTTTTGAGCTAGGAATCACGGGTGGGTGGTGTCTACTTACCTAGTTATCGACAGTCATAGCTTGGTACTCCCCGGTCCTACCTTAGGCGAGGAAGGTTGATGAGGGTTTTGTGTCACTTTCCACATCCGTTTATGAATGACCATTAAAAACGAATATGGTCTCAACGACAATGTCTGTTCGTTTATAAATTTTCCTGTCAATTAAACTCTTCATTGAGGTATCTTCTGCGTCCATTTCATCAGAGGCCTCAAAGTCGTTAACAAAGTCACAGAAAAATAATTTTCAAGGATTTTTTTTTCTTTTTTTTTTTTTTTAGGAAACTATGAATCTCTCTCTCGTCTTAAACTTTCTGGGGAGAGGAAGAAGCGTATTGGATCTTTTGGGAGGAATCGAAGCCTGCTATTTCTTCCCACCATGATTGAAGGCGGTGCAATGAAGCGAAAGAGGTTTTATAGATGTTGCTGATTTTTCTAAGTAAATAATATGGAAAACCCTTTATTTCATACTTGTGTCCTTTTTCGAGTCCTCGGGCTTATAGTATCCTGCTTCTTCAAGGTTGTAGCTTAGCTAATAATAATAATAATAATAATAATAAAAATAATAATAATAATAATAATAATAATAATGTGTAGATTTATATTAGGCAGAAGAGTCGCGGTGGCCGATGTGGTAACGTCCCTGACTGGTGAACGCCAGACTAAGGTTAGAGTCCCGCTCAAACTCGTTAGTTTCTTTAGTCACTCCAACCTCACCATCCTTGTGAGCTAAGGATGAGGGATTTGGGGGAGCCTATAGGACTATCTGCTGAGTCATCAGCATCCATTGCCTGGCCCTCCTTGGTCCTAGCCTGGGTTGAGAGGGGGCTTGGACGCTGATCATATGTATATATGGTCAGTCTCTAGGGCATTGTCCTGCTCAATAGGGCAATGTCATTGTCCCTTGCGGAGACCTCCGCCGCGGCAGCATATTTCTCGACCTTTTGCTCAACCTTGACATTGACCTTTGACCTTAACATGTATTAATTAGCATGGATTTTCAAACACTCAATTATGAAGCAAGTTTAAAGTCTCTGTGACAACGATGTCCATACTTATGGCTGATTATGTAAATTGGACATTTTGCTTGACCCTGACTTGACCTTTAACCTTAACCTTCCAAAATTGAATCGTTTCCAGCTTTTTACATAACAGTCAATCCCTGCAAGTTTCATTACTCTAAGATTAAAATTGTGGCCAAGAAGCTGTTCACAAACAAACACACACAGAAACAAACATACCCCACAAGGGTTAAACATGACCTTCCAACTTCGTTGGCAGAGGTAATAATAATAATAATAATAATAATAATAATAATAATAATAATAATAATAATAATAATAATAGCAACAACAACAACAACAACAACAATAATAATAATAATAATAATAATAATAATAATAATAATAATAATAATGATAATACTGAGTACTTGCAACTGCTTATCGCCTTTCTTCATTCCATCTCATTCACACAGTTTTCGTCATAACAGAACAAGCAGTACATCAAAAGGAAAAAACGAATAACATAAATATGTTATGCTGAAACCATTTCTTTAAAACATGTACTACCATGGCCATTTCTTTATAGCCATACATAAATTTAACCTGGCAGAGCCATTTCCGCTAAATATATTAAGTAGCTATATCTGTCATTTTTATATCTTTCTCTTCCTTTTATTTCGTTTTATAACAAGAAATGTGACGACACAGGATAGTACACTATCAATCAGAGGCTAGCGAGTTCTTCGTACCGAAAGGCCATAGAAAATAATAGAAATTCCTTCAGCCTTTATAGAGGGTATATTATTATTATTATTATTATTATTATTATTATTATTATTATTATTTGCTAAGCTGCAACCCTAATTGGAAAAGCAGGATGCTATAAGCCCAAGGGTTCCAACAGGATAAATAGCCCAGTGGGGAAAAGAAATAGGGACAAATTTGAAGAGAAGCTTAAGAACAATACTAACATTAAAATCAATCTTTCATATATAAAATATAGAAAATTCAAAATAGGCTAGCAAGAGGAAGAGAAACAAGATAAAATAGTGTGTCCGAGTGTACCCTCAAGCAAGAGAACTCTAACCCAAGACAGTGGAAGACCATAGAGGATATAAGGGCATTTCGAATCGAACAATGTGGTCCTAAAATGAATTTTAATAATTCACAACTTAGTAGGTCAACGCTGACTTCACTTTCCTAGTAAGGGTGTACGTTCGAATCCTATTGGAGAAAGGGAATTTTTCTTATATCTCCTGGATTATACACCCTTAAAGGTTCAAAGGCTGCTCATGAATGGCAGAGGCTAGGGATAGTGACAATGCAGTATGACATTGCTCTAGGTAGTAGGACAATGCCCTAGGTAGTAGGACAACGCCCAAGGGGGCAGGCCAATGCCCTAGGTAGTAGGATAATGCCCAAGGTAGCAGGACAATGCCCTAGGTAGTAGGACAATGCCCAAGGTAGCAGGACAATGCCCTAGGTAGTAGGATAATGCCCAAGGTAGCAGGATAATGCCCCAGGTAGTAGGACAATGCCCAAGGTAGCAGGACAATGCCCTAGGTAGTAGGATAATGCCCGAGGTAGCAGGACAATGCCCTAGGTAGTAGGACAACGCCCACGGTAGCAGGACAATGCCCTAGGTAGTAGGATAATGCCCAAGGTAGCAGGACAATGCCCTAGGTAGTAGGATAATGCCCAAGGTAGCAGGACAATGCCCTAGGTAGTAAGACAACACCCACGGTAGCAGGACAATGCCCTAGGTAGTAGGATAATGCCCAAGGTAGCAGGACAATGCCCTAGGTAGTAAGACAACGCCCAAGGTAGCAGGACAATGCCCTAGGTAGTAGGATAATGCCCAAGGTAGCAGGACAATGCCCTAGATAGTAGGACAACACCCAAGGTAGCAGGACAATGCCCTAGGTAGTAGGATAATGCCCAAGGTAGCAGGACAATGCCCTAGGTAGTAGGACAACGCCCACGGTAGCAGGACAATGCCCTAGGTAGTAGGATAATGCCCAAGGTAGCAGGACAATGCCCTAGGTAGTAGGATAATGCCCAAGGTAGCAGGACAATGCCCTAAGTAGTAAGACAACGCCCAAGGTAGCAGGACAATGCCCTACGTAGTAGGACAACGCCCACGGTAGCAGGCCAATGCCCTAGGTAGTAGGATAATGCCCAAGGTAGCAGGACAATGCCCTAGGTAGTAGGATAATGCCCAAGGTAGCAGGACAATGCCCTAGGTAGTAGGACAATGCCCACGGTAGCAGGCCAATTCCCTAGGTAGTAGGATAATGCCCAAGGTAGCAGGACAATGCCCTAGGTAGTAGGATAATGCCCAAGGTAGCAGGACAATGCCCTAGGTAGTAGGACAACGCCCACGATAGCAGGCCAATGCCCTAGGTAGTAGGATAATGCCCAAGGTAGCAGGACAATGCCCTAGGTAGTAGGATAATGCCCAAGGTAGCAGGACAATGCCCTAGGTAGTAGGACAACGCCCACGGTAGCAGGCCAATGCCCTAGGTAGTAGGATAATGCCCAAGGTAGCAGGACAATGCCCTAGGTAGTAGGACAACGCTCACGGTAGCAGGCCAATGCCCTAGGTAGTAGGATAATGCCCAAGGTAGCAAGACAATGCCCTAGGTAGTAGGACAACGCCCACGGTAGCAGGCCAATGCCCTAGGTAGTAGGATAATGCCCAAGGTAGCAGGACAATGCCCTTGGTAGTAGGACAACGCCCAAGGTAACAGGACAATGCCCTAGGTAGTAGGATAATGCCCAAGGTAGCAGGACAATGCCCTAGGTAGTAGGAAAACGCCCAAGGTAGCAGGCCAATGCCCTAGGTAGTAGGATAATGCCCAAGGTAGCAGGACAATGCCCTAGGTAGTAGGATAATGCCGAAGGTAGCAGGACAATGCCCTAGGTAGTAGGGCAACGCCCAAGGTAGCAGGATAATGCCCTAGGTAGTAGGACAATGCCCTAGGTAGTAGGATAATGCCCAAGGTAGCAGGATAATGCCCTAGGTAGTAGGACAATGCCCAAGGTAGCAGGACAATGCCATAGGTAGTAGGATAAGGCCCAAGGCAGCAGGATAATGCCCTAGGTAGTAGGACAATGCCCAAGGTAGCAGGACAATGCCCTAGGTAGTAGGATAATGCCCAAGGTAGCAGGACAATGCCCTAGGTAGTAGGACAACGCCCACGGTAGCAGGCCAATGCCCTAGGTAGTAAGATAATGCCCAAGGTAGCAGGCCAATGCCCTAGGTAGTAGGATAATGCCCACGGTAGCAGGCCAATGCCCTAGGTAGTAGGATAATGCCCAAGGTAGCAGGACAATGCCCTAGGTAGTAGGATAATGCCCAAGGTAGCAGGACAATGCCCTAGGTAATAGGACAACGCCCAAGGTAGCAGGCCAATGCCCTAGGTAGTAGGATAATGCCCAAGGTAGCAGGACAATGCCCTAGGTAGTAGGATAATGCCCAAGGTAGCAGGACAATGCCCTAGGTAGTAGGACAACGCCCACAGTAGCAGGCCAATGCCCTAGGTAGTAGGATAATGCCCAAGGTAGCAGGACAATGCCCTAGGTAATAGGACAACGCCCAAGGTAGCAGGCCAATGCCCTAGGTAGTAGGATAATGCCCAAGGTAGCAGGACAATGCCCTAGGTAGTAGGGCAACGCCCAAGGTAGCAGGATAATGCCCTAGGTAGTAGGACAATGCCCTAGGTAGTAGGATAATGCCCAAGGTAGCAGGATAATGCCCTAGGTAGTAGGACAATGCCCAAGGTAGCAGGATAATGCCCCAGGTAGTAGGACAATGCCCAAGGTAGCAGGACAATGCCCTAGGTAGTAGGATAATGCTCAAGGTAGCAGGACAATGCCCTAGGTAGTAGGATAAGGCCCAAGGTAGCAGGACAATGCCCTAGGTAGTAGGGCAACGCCCAAGGTAGCAGGACAATGCCCTAGGTAGTAGGATAATGCCCAAGGTAGCAGGACAATGCCCTAGGTAGTAGGATAATGCCCAAGGTAGCAGGACAATGCCTTAGGTAGTAGGACAATGCCCAAGGTAGCAGGACAATGCCCTAGAGACTGACCACGTTACATGTGATCAGCGGCTAAGGTCCCTCATCCTCCAAGCTAGGACCAGGAAGGGCCAGGCAATGGCTGCTGGTGACTCAGCATGTAGACCTATAGGCTACCCTAAACACCCCATCCTTAGCTCACGAAGATGGAGAGGTTGCAGGGACTAAAGAAACTATTGAGTTTGAGCGGGAATCGAATCGCAATCCGGCGATCGCCAGGCTGGGAAGTTTCAAATAGGCCACCACAATTTTTAATCCTTAGCCTATTGTCTTCCGGTCTCTTCACATACCCGAACCACCTAAGAATATTCTGACACTTCCTTTCACCTTTGTTAACTTTATAGATTCAGGAAACGTTTAATGAAATCTTCCGGTATCTAAATTGCGTAGTTCTGGTGGATGACTCTACTAAGTGGTACAGCACAGTGCTCGCGAATGAATGGTCCGTGATAGTCTCAGCTCTCAATAGGTAGCAGTGTCAGAGGTATGAAGGGAGAGTAATTAGACTTCAGCACTCAGACAAAACTGGATAAAAAGCAGAAGGATATTATAAGGCAACTATTGATTGATTGATTGATTGAATTTGGGTTTCCCAGCATCCTGACAACAAAAGTCATTGACGTTGATATCATTTGTTATAGATCATAAAAGGAAATTCAATTTTAAACCATAGAAACAAACAAGTCAGTATTAAAGTGAGTTTGCTTTCAGAAGACCTGCTTCTGAAATAAATCTGAAAATACTACATTCTGCCCAAGAATCTTAACGAAATCTTTTATTAATGCCTATATTATTGTTATTACTTACCAAGCTATAACCATAGTTGGAAAAACAGGATGCTATGAGCCCAAGGGCTCCGACAGGGAAAATAGCCTAGTGAGGAAAGGAAACAAGGAATAATAAAATATTTTAAGAAGAGCAACAACACCAAAATAAATATTTCCTATATAAACAATAAAAACTTTAACAAAAACAAGAGGAAGAAAAATAAGATCGTATAGTGTTCCCGAATGTACCCTCAAGCAAGAGAACTCTAACCCAAGACAGTGGAAGACCATGGTTCAGAGACTATGGCAGTACCCAAGACTAGAGAACAACGGTTTGATCTTGGAGTGTCCTTCTCCTAGAAGAGTTGCTTACCATAGCTTAACAGTCTCTTCTATCCTTACCTACAGAAAAGTAACTACTGAACAATTACAGTGCAGTAGTTAACCCCTTTGGTGAAGGAGAATTCTTTAGTAATATCAGTGTTGTCAGGTGTATGAGAACAGAGGAGAATATGTAAGAAATAGGCCAGCCTATTCGGTGTATGTGTGGACAAAGGGGAAATGAACGGTAACCAGAGAGAACGATCCTATGTAGTACTGTCTAGCCAGTCAAAAGACGCCATAACTCTCTAGTGGCAGTATCCCAACGGGTGGCTGGTGCCCTGACCAACCTACTACCTATGGCACTACCCAAGACTAAGAGAACAATGGCGCACTATTGACAATACCACTTTGCGCAAACTCATTTTTAACGACGTGTTTGCTCAGAATAGACGCGCAACGTTACTTATGTTAATTAGCTGACGTCTCTCCCGGGAAAACCTTGAAAGGATGCTCGCATACCATTATAAGAAGCTGATATAATGATCGCATTTTCCATACAATCTCAGAGGTCTGTAATACCATTGGTGCTCACTTGGTAAAGGAATCCCTTCTGCCTACTTCATTACAAAAGTAATGATGTCTGAATAAAATCTCTACCTATGAAGGGCTTAACTTCATTTCGATTTTTTTTCAGATTTTTTCTTTTTAAGGCTTGGGTGATGATCATATGTATATATGGTCAGTCTCTAGGACATTGTCCTGCTTGCTAGGGCAATGTCACTGTCCCTTGCCTCTGACGTTCATGATTGGCCTTTAAAAATTTAAACTGGTTGTTGTGACCTGATTGGTAACGTCTCTGCCAGTCGGGGGTTCGAGTCCCGCTCAGACTCGTTAGTGCCATTAGTGTCTGCAACTTTACCATCCTTGTGAGCTAGGGTTGGGGGGTTTGGGGGAGCCTATAGGTCTATCTGCTGAGTCATCAGCATCCATTGCCTGGCCCTCCCTGGTCCTAGCTTGGGTGGAGAGGAGACTTGGGCGCTGATCATATATGGTCAGTCTCTAAGACATTGTCCTGCTTGCTAGGGCAATGTCACTGTCCCTTGCCTCTGACGTTCATGATCGGCCTTTAAAACTTTAAATTAGCTTGACAACTAAAAAATTTAAAATTTCGAACGATTGTTTGGTGATCATAAAAGAGTAGAGATTGTATTGTTTTAGCTAGAATGCTAAAGGACTCATTAATTAAACTCCTGAGAAATATGATCCCTGTAGGAATAGATTATCAATCAACTAAGAACAACGCCGTCATGGCTCTGTTTCAGAAATCTCTATTGTTTTCTGATTATAATTATGAACATTTTAAATTTCAATATAAACATTTCCAAAGGAGTTGCTTTCAAAGAGAGTCTGTTGTCTTGAATCTTGATCAACAACACTCATCTTTCTTTTTAGGTAACTTTCGCATTCAAGTCACTTATCACAGCTACGTTAGACTTTGACTTTTCAAGAATCATTATTCCAGTATCAATCTTTTCTTTTGTTGAGATTATCACTATCAATAGGGTTTTTGTTTCCCCACGTTGAGTGTTAAGCATTTAATCACACACACTCACACACACATTATATATATATATATATATATATATATGTGTATATATATATATATATATATATGTATACACACACACACACACATGTTTTTTACGCTTTGGAAAATTCGTACTATCTCTCTTTATCTCTCTTGTGCCTCTTGCTAGGGCATCGTCACTGCCCCTTGCCTCTACCATTTATGAGCAACCCTTAAACCCTTATGTATTCTCTCTCTCTCTCTCTCTCTCTCTCTCTCTCTCTTTTGTCCTGCTTGCTAGGGCAATGTCACTGTCCCTTGCCTCTACCAGTCATGAGCGACCCTTAAACCTCTCTCTCTCTCTCTCTCTCTCCTCTCTCTCTCTCTCTCTCTCTCTCTCTCTCTCTCTCTCTTTCTCTCCAGGTAAAAGTCAGACATTTGATTTTGGTTACCATACTTGTTTTTGACAAGTATTCCCCTCAATATCCAACTATGTTTTTTTTAAACCGGTTTTCCCCTTTCGACGTTTGTGTTCGAAATATGGTCTTATCTCCAATCAGCCAGTTCACCTTTTTCTTTTCAAATTCCACGCCGAAACTATCCACAGATTGGTTTCATATCCTTTTCAAAATAAAATAATATTATTTCTATAAAAGATTAGGAATTAATATACTGTAGATTTTAATCAACAGAATAAATTTGACATCTTGAAATGTATCAATCACTGATGCTTTCGTGTATTTTTTTTTCTTTTAAATAAATCGAAGTATTTGTAAGAACCAATATAGATTTTAAATTATCATCATCATCTCCTCCCACGCCTGTTGACGCAAAGGGCCTCAGTTAGATTTCGCCAGTCGTCTCTATCTTAGAGCTTTCAATTCAATATTTCTCCATTCATCATGTCCTACTTCGCGCTTCATAGTCCTTATTTATGTAGGCCTGGGTCTTCCAACTCTTCTAGTGCCTTGTAGAGCCCAGCTGAATGTTTGGGGAACTAATCCACATAGATTACCAGAACAAATTTGAAATCTTGAAATGTATTAATCACTGATTAACAAAATTCTTAAAATAGATTACATAAATTATATACAGATCTTTAAGAACATCATCATCTCCTCCTACGTCTATTGACGCAAAGGGCCTCGGTTAGATTTCGCCAGTCGTCTCTATCTTGAGCTTTTAATTCAATAGTTCTCCATTCATGATAGTTCTCAGCTTTTATAATTAAATAAAACAAGTTATTATTTAATAGTTTTCCCAGATGAACAGGCGTAGGAGGAGATGATGATGAGGATGATAATGTTGATGATAATGATGATATATATATATATATATATATATATATATATACACACCGTATTCTGGAGAATTTCATTCTTATACTCACTGACCATAGTTGTTTTGGCTAATTTTTTTTTTCATGGCCGGATGCCTTTCCTTCCGCCAACCCTCCCCATTTACCCGTTGATGAGGCTTAACGATATAGTTTTTTACCATTTCCCCCCCCCTTTTTTTTTTAAATAACATATCAAGCACAAAATATTTCTTGTACCATTTCAGAGCCAAGGCCTTGCAGTAATATTTTGTTAAGTAATAACGATTTATAATAACATTTATAATAATATTTGTAATATTCTTTGACTTCAAGAGACTAAAAAGTGCTTGAATATTTCATTCCTATTTCGCAATGCTGAAAATTTGAGTTTTCCCTCGTTCTGTTTCAAATATATTTAAATAGTAAATAAATAGGTAAACAAGAGAATGATAAAATATTCGTACGTAACTGACAGGAAGAATTAATTCACTTTCAAATATATTATTTTTTTCCAAAGAAAGAAATCACTAAGCAAAGAATAATAAAATATTCGTACGTAACTGACAGGAAGAATAATATCTGTTTATTATTCTGTTTAAAATTCTGCCAAAAAAAAATAACTTTCTTCTTCAGTCTATTTGAGGTGTGGAGGTGTGATACTGAGAGAGAGAGAGAGAGAGAGAGAGAGAGAGAGAGAGAGAGAGAGAGAACACAGGTCCCTTGGTTCACGAAGAAATATTTACTTTTCTTTTTCTAACCTAATGAATTTTCCCCGTTTGCCTTGCAATATATATACAGTATATATATATATTATATATATATATGTGTGTGTGTGTGTGTGTATTATGTATATACAGATTATATATAAGCATGTATATGTACTGTATATATATAATATATATATATACATATATACATATATATATATATATATATATATACATATATATAATGTGTGTGTGTTCTCATGAATGGTTCAATTAATTTTCAGAGAACAACCTAGCCTGCCTCCGATCTCTCCACACTCCTCTACCCTGCTCGTAAATGTTGCTTATATATGATTAACATCTTTGTAGTTTTCCTGGTTTTACATAAATGTTTTCGACTATGCTAATATTTCTTCCAGCGAGAGAGAGAGAGAGAGAGAGAGAGAGAGAGAGAGAGAGAGCTTTGCAGCTGGGCCTATTTCGAGAGGCTCTTACATTTTCAAGAAGGGACGTGGGCGGCCAGTGGGCTGAGGAGTTATGACGACGTTGGATACGAGGGCGTGTTAATTCAGAAACTGCGAACGAAGGGAAAGGAAAGGTAGGGAAAAGGAGGGGTAGGAAAGGAAAGGGCGGGAAAAGAAGGAAATGAAAGTGAAAGAAATGAAAGGAAAAGAAAGGAAATTAAATAAAAGAAATGAAAGTAAAAGAAAGGGAGGGATAGGAATGGAGAGGCGGAAAGGAAAGGAAAGGAAAGGGAGGGAAAGGAAATGAAAGTGAAAGAAATTAAAGGAAAAAAGGAGATGAAATTAAAGTAAAAGAAATGAAAGGAAAAAAAAGGAATGAAAAGAAATGAAAGGAAAGGAATGGAAAGAGACGGAGAGGTAAAGTAAAGAAAGGAGAGGAAAGAATGGAAAGGAAAGGAAAATAAAGGAAAGGACAGGGGGAGAAATGAAATGAAAGAAAATGAAATGAAAGGAAAAGAAAAGAAAGGAAATGGAGAAAGAGACGGAAAGGAAAATAAAGGAAAGGAATGGAAAAGAAAGGAAAGGAAAAATAAGGAAAGGAAAGGAAAGGTAAATAAAGGAAATGAAAGGAAAGGAAAAGAAAGGAAGGGAAAAGAAAGGAAAGGAAAGTAAGTGTCAGAACTGCGAAGAAATGAACGAAGCTTTGTGAAACCAAACAGATAGAGACGCTTAGAATGAATGGAAACTCACCCTTGACTTATACTTTCTCTCTCTCTCTCTCTCTCTCTCTCTCTCTCTCTCTCGCTCTCTCTCTCTCCTTTTCATACTACCAATAACTAAAAGTGCAATGGAAAAAGGAGGCTTGGCGCTGATCATATGAATATACGTTCAGTCTGTAGGACATTGTCCTTCTTGCTAGAGCAATGTCACTGTCCCTTGCCTCTGCCATTCATGGGTGGCCTTCAAAACCTTTTGAAACTGGAGACAGAGTAAACCTAAGAACACTCTGAAATAAAGTAGAATATTACAAATATGATTTAATTCTTTCAGGTCTACCTGCTGAGTCATCAGCAGCCCTTGCCTGGCACTCCCTGGTCCTACATTGAGAGGAGAGGAGGCTTGGGCGCTGATCATATGTATATATGTTCAGTCTGTAGGAAATTCTCCTGCTTGCTAGGGCAATGCCACTGTTCATTGCCTCTGCCATTTATGAGTTGCCTTTATAGCCCTTTAAAACAGGAGAAAGAGTAAAAATAACACTGAAATAAAATAGAATATTACAAATATGATTTAACTCTTTCGTTCCATCGAGATATTCAAGCTACGCTACCCTTTTTTTTTTCATCTATTTTTATCGTGGAGTTAAAATTCGAGAGGAGGTAAAATAGTTCACCATTCGTTTATTACTGGAACAGCAGGACCACCTAAATTTGCTAACGTTCGCTTTATGGAATTAATTAACTTTGGCTGTAGCTTTCAACAGAAAAAATAACATCAGTGATGGAATGCTTTCATAAAAAATCACGAAGTGGACGGGGATGAAAGATGGCCTATTTACGGATTTGTTTGGGTTATTTGGTAGTATACAATAAAGTAAATCTCTCTCTCTCTCTCTCTCTCTCTCTCTCTCTCCCATCAATCAAAACCTGTAACAAGGTTATTAATTCTTTTTTTACGGAATTGCTCAGTATTCAACCCAAATGTTTGGGTTATTTGATAGTATTTATTATAGTGAAAATCTCTCTCTCTCTCTCTCTCTCTCATTAACCAAAACCTGTAACAAGGTTATCAATTCCTTTTTACGGAATTGTTCAGTATTCAGCCAATATGTTCGGGTTATTTGATAATATATATTAAAGTAAAATTTCTCTCTCTCTCTCTCTCATCTAACCAAAACCTGTAACGAGGTTATTAATTCCTTTTTACGGAATTGTTCAGTATTCAGCCAAAATGTTTGGGTTATATGATAGTATATATTTAAGTAAAATTCTCTCTCTCTCTCTCTCTCTCATTAACCAAAACCTGTAACGAGGTTATTAATTCCTTTTTACGGAATTTTTCAGTATTCAGCCCAAATGTTTGGGTTATTTGATAGTATATATCATAGTGAAATTCTCTCTCTCATCCCAACCCGGGATCGTGAGTTTAAGCTGTTTACTGGGTATGCCACTGCTGTGGTAGGGCACTACATTGAGGGGTTGGGCTTGCCTGGCTGACGTTCTGGTGAGCATCTATTCTGACATCTTTATCTTTACCTTTAAGTCATGAAAGTATTCGCCGAATATCGTCTGTTTTTTCCCCTTCAAATCAAAGGTCATTGTCCTTACTGATCAAATCGAAAAACTTTGATATAAATCTATTAATCTTTGTTCACCATCCAGGAGGATTGCTGTGGCCTGATTGGTAACGTCTCTGCCTGGTGTTTACCAGTCGGGGGTTCGAGTCCCGCTCAGACTCGTTAGTGCCTTTAGTGTCTGCAACTTTACCATCCTTGTTAGCTAAGGTTGGGGGGCTTGGGGGAGCCTATAGGTCTATCTGCTGAGTCATCAACAGCCACTACCTGACCCTCCCTGGTCCTAGCTTGGGTGGAGATGAGGCTTGGGCGCTGATTATATAATACACATGGTCAGTCTCTAGGGCATTGTCCTAATTACTAGGGCAATGTCACTGTCCCTTGCCTCTGCCATTCATTAGCGACCTTTAAACCTTTTAAATGCAAACCAAGCGAGTATTTGGCTTTCATTATCCGCTTATAGGATTAGTTAATGGAGTTTGTACTCCACTTGGTAGATTTTACATCCTTAAAACTCGTCAGTGTTTACCACCTCACAGCCTAGTCACTAAAGGTTAGAGGTGGCTTCGATTGCTAGTTATTTCAGATCTGTCAATATTGGCCAAAGACTAAAAGAGATCTCTGATTTTATAACCTCATTACCAAAAGGTATTTGGTAAGTAATTAACCTTTTTTTCAGTTTAAATCAACTTTAAACTAGAGGGAGACTCAGTAGAGGGCAGACCTTCGTCGTGGCAGCTTATTTCTCGACCTTGACCTAGACCTAGACATGTATTAATTTGCATACATTTTCATCCAATCAAATATGAAACAAGTTTGAAGTCTCTGCCACAACGATGTCCAAACTTATGGTTGATTACGTGAATTGGACATATAGCTTGACCTTTGACCTTCACCTTTTTACCTAACAATTCATCCCTCTACGATTAAAATGTGGTCAGGAACACACACTAAATAACACACACCCAAACAAACACACAAACTGGCGGTAAAACATGACCCTCCAACTTCGTTGGCGGAGGTAATAACAGAAAAATAACATATGCATGAGAAATAGTAAGTTCCTTTGATGTCCTCTTATTTGTTATTTTGGTTGTTTGCTAAGTGTTGTTTTTTTTTTTTTTTTTGTTTGCTCAGTGTTGTATTTTTTCTTTTTTATTTTGGTTGTTTGCTGTGCTGTTTTTTTTTTATTTTGTTTGCTTTTTTTTGTTTGCTATTTTTTTTTGGTTGTTTGCTCAGTGTTGTTGTTTTTTGTTTTTTTGGTTGTTTGCCCAGTGATTTTTGTTGTTGTTGTTTGCTCAGTGTTGTTTTTTGTTGTTTTTTTTTGGTTGTTAGCTCAATGGTTTTTTTTAATTTTTTTATTTTGGGTGTTTGCTCATTTTTTTTTTTTTTTTTTTTTTTTTTTTAAGTTGCCTGGATATAACATTGGCTTTGAGCTCAAATCTTCCAT
>NC_090729.1:114785102-114787602 GCF_036898095.1 Palaemon carinicauda
TTTCCTTCTAGTTCTAAAGTGGTGTCAGGTGTTTCCTTCTAGTTTTAAAGTGGTGTCAGGTGTTTATTCCAGTTTTGAAGTGGTGTCAGGTGTTTCCTCCTAATTTCAAAGTGGTGTCAGGTGTTTCTTCCAGTTTCAAAGTGACATCAGGTGTTTCTTCCAGTTTCGAAGTGGTGTCAGATGTTTCCTCCTAATTTCAAAGTGGTGTCAGGTGTTTCTTCCAGTTTCAAAGTGGTGTCAGGTGTTTCTTCCAGTTTCCAAGTGGTGTCAGGTGTTTCTTCCAGTTTCAAATGGCAGTCAGTTGTTTCTACACACCTCTAGAAGTGTTGGTAAATATGGCAGTTTGAAATTAGTGTTAGTTGTCTTCTTCAATTAAAAATCAGTGTCTATTCCTTAACGCATTTCCAATTTGTTTGAGTTTTCTAGTGGCATGCATGATTCTTTATCTCTTTTTCAATCTCGGTCCAAAGAAAGTGAGGTACCAGTGACTTACCACCAGGCCCGGTGGTAAGTCACTGGAACTTAAGTTTAAATTTGCAACATTATCATTATATATATATATATATATATCCATATATACATATATATATATATATATATATATCCATTTATCTATCTATCTATCTATCTATCTATATATATATATATATATACAGTATATATCTATCTATCTATCTATCTATATCTATATATATATATATATATATATACATATATACCCATTCAAGTATCGCGATATGGTTTCTTCAGGTAAAGACTGAACTCTGGTCACCTTTATGCGTTATAGAAAGAGAACATCTAATAACCTACCTATACGATTTATAGCAACTTTAGCATTTGTTATATACTTAAGTACTTCCCACGATATGTATTTCAGAATTAGTTATAAGTTAGATCGAATGAAAATCTAATAAATCTAATTAATTCTTGATTTATTTTAATTTTTAATTTATTTCTTAATTTAATTCTAATTTAATTTTTAATTTGATTTCTAATCCAATTTGATTTGATTTGATTTAATTTTTGATTAGATTATTTCCCATGATATGTATTTCAAAATTAGTTACAAGTTAGATCGAATGAAAATCGAATTAATCTAATTCTTGATTTATTCTAATTTTTAATTTATTTCTTAATTTAATTCTAATTTAATTTGTAAATTGATTCTTAATTTGATTAATTCAATGTGATTTATTTAATTAAATTTTCTATTTGATTTCATTTAATTTATTCTAATTTCAAATATACTTTCTAATTTATTTCTAAAATTTTATTCTCTACCACTGCAGTATGCTAGCATCGCCTTTCAAAAGCACACTATACAAGTTAGAATCTTATTAACTAGAGCATTTGAAACATGTCGTTTTTTACAAAAACATTTTTTAAAATGCCTACGCCTTTGGGAATTCCAATTTCTTGGTATAAGGGAAAATCTTCTTAAATATACCGCCCAGGTCACTGGAGTAATTTTTCTTTTTTTTATTTCATGTCGGTCATGTTTTCACCTTTAAGGTGTGGAATAGTGTGGGATGCTTGCTACGTTCCATTGCCAAATTAAGTGTTGCAGGATTCCAGTTCATAACATTAAGATATATGGTTAATTATATATATATATATATATATGTGTGTGTGTGTGTGTCTGTGTGTGTATGTATATAATATATGTATGTATATATATATATATATATATATGTGTGTGTGTGTGTGTGCGTGTGTGTGTATATTTTTACGGGGACTTTCCGATTAAAATTACGTTTTTTTTAACAGTGTACTTATGATGAATAAGATGAAATGAAGATAAACAGTTAAGCTTATTCATATCAGAATAAAAAAGACGAATCTAAAATAATTTTCTTATTAATAGTAAAAAGATCAGTAATGGCTATTGAATTTTAACCAAGAGATGAATAATGAAAATTACTTTTGTTATTGAATTGAAATAATACTTTTGTTACGACCCATTTTAAGGAAAAAAAGAAAACATGAAGCGGTGTTAATTAACAAATTTTCTAAATTTTAAAAGAATTGTCTATTTTAGGAGCTTAAAGTAGATTTCAGCTTAATTAGCGTTGTAAAGATCACCAGTATTTAATTAATAATTTCTCTCAATATGAAAACTTACAGGAGAATTATCTCTAAAACTCATTTAAAACATTCTTTAAAAACATAGATAGATAGATAGATAGAATAAGAGAATTACACCTATATATTTATATTTTTTTGCCATAAATAGGTTCTAAGGTATTATATCCCATAGCAATTGATAAAAAATTTTCCTTTCTGAAACTCTTTAAAAAGATAGATAGATAGATAGATAGATAGATAGATAGGGTAAGTGTCCTTGTACATAATTTTTCTATCTTCTAGCATATGTTCTGAGGTATTATATCCCATAGTAATTGATAAAAAAATTTCCTTTCTAAAACTCATTTAAAATGTTCTTTAAATAGATAGATAGATAGATAGGGTAAGTGTACTGTATATAATTTTTCTAGCTTCT
>NC_090729.1:114791710-114794210 GCF_036898095.1 Palaemon carinicauda
ACTTAAGAAACCCGTCTTAAAAGCCTATATATTTTTCTTGCATTTTATATGGTATTGGTTTTAAGTATTTCTCCTAATTCATTATATATTCGGAAAAAGAACCAATATAGAGATAGAAACTCGCTTCAAAATATTGCTCCTCATTTATCATATTTTAGGGGAAAGAATTAATATAGCTAGACACCGGTTTCAAAATATTGCTCCTAATTTATTATATATTCGGAAAAAGAACCAATATAGACAGAAACTTGCTTCAAAATATTGCTCATTGTTATTATTATTATTACTTGCTAAGCTACAACCCTACTTGGAAGATCAGGATGCTATAAGCCCAAAGGGAAAGGAATTATACAAGAGAAGTTACTTGGTTATTATTATTATTATTATTATTATTATTATTAATATTATTATTATTATTATTATTATTATTATTATTATTATTATTATTATTATTACTACTACTACTACTTGCTAATCTACAACCCTACTTGGAAAAGCCGGATGCCATAAGCCCATGGGCTTCAACAGAGAAAATAACTCAGTGAGGAGAGAAATACAAGAGAAGTTTAAAAACTATAACATTATAATAAATCTTTCATATATAAACTATAAAATCTTCAAAATAACAAGAGCAAGAGAAATAAGATAAAACACTGATAATGACCATTAATAATGTATTGCTCGGACAGTCTTACCTGACTCAGTTCCCATGACCTAGTTCGCGCAAAGAAATAAATATCCGTTATGACAGGGGATATCGCCCCCCGAAATGCCTCCAGGACCCTAAACTCTCGCTATAAAAGTCCAGTGTGGATGAAATCTTAAAGGATATTTCATGAAGATGGGACCACCTCTGGAGTCTTAACGACATTGCGAAGTGTAAATTTTCAGTAGGACGTAAAGGATCTCAAATAGAATTTTCTTTTTTTATTAATATGTTAATTGATTTTTTTTTTCTTTTTTGTAGATTGATTTACAAGCAATTGGTAAATGATTATTTTTATTGTTAATTAATGAGTGGTTCAATTTTATGATGACATATAACAAGGGTTACTAATTAATCCTATTTAGGTAAACTTACGGATGGAGTGTGTGTTTTTATATATATATATATATATATATATATATATATATATGTGTGTGTGTGTGTGTGTGTGTGTATGTGTATATATATACACACATACAGTATATATATATACATATATATATATATATATAAATATATATTTACATATATATACTTATGTGTGTATGTATATATTTATATGTATATATATATATATATATATATATATATATATATATATATATATATATATATATATTTATATATATATATATATATATATAAATATATATATAAATACATATATATATATATAATTATATATACATATATATATATATATATATATATGTGTGTGTGTGTGTGTGTGTGTACATATATATATATTTATATATATATATATATATATATATATATATATATATATATATATATATACATACACAAAAAGAAAAAAGAAAACTAAATACTAATTAGTTTCACCTGCACTCGAACTTATATATATATATATATATATATATATATATATATATATATATATATATATACGTGATTATCAAAATTTTCTTTAGTAGAGGTTTCCTCGAACCTATCTTAACATAATATCATATAAAAATAATTTTCCAACACTTGCATAATCAGTTCTAGGATTTTTTTTTTTATATCTATTAACTTATTTCGTGCATCATTATCCTTTTGGTTAGCAAATCTCTCCTCCTCCTCCTCCTTCTTCTTCATCTACCTCTGCCCCACACTTCATCACCGGTTAATCCCTTTGATCGAAGGTCATCCTTGATACAGTCCACCCACCTTCGCTTGGTCTCCCTCTCCTTCTCGTTCCCTGTACCTCCATTTCCATCACTCTCCTCCCAATATACTATTCATCTCTTCTCATGGTATGACCATACCACCTCAGTCTACTTTCTTGGATCTTATCTGATAGTTTTCTAACTCCAGATATTTTTTTATATGCACCACATTTAATGCTTTCTTTTATAATAAGTAAGAGTAAACATGCACTGACCACATAGATACCCATAAAACATTTATCTTTATAGGCAAACTAGTAAATTGGAAGATGTTGGCAATGATAAAACACGAAAGAAAGATTGCTGAGACGTGTTTTAATCCAAAACAGTTTACGTAAAATCAAAGCTAATGCTGTGAAAACAAAATTGAATTTATACAAGGTTTTTTTTTTCGGTATGTTTAAACAATGTAAATATTCCTTAGTATGATCTCCCTTAGTAAATAAGGTCTAGCAAAAAATAAACTAGAGGGACACTCAGTAGGGCGCAGACCTCCGACGGGGTAGCTAATTTCTCAACCTTTTGCCCCACGTTGATCTTGGCCTTTGACCTTATAATGTATTGGCGTGGATTTTCATATACCAATATGAACCAAGTTTGAAGTCTCTGTGACATATTTATGGGT
>NC_090729.1:114799210-114811710 GCF_036898095.1 Palaemon carinicauda
AACACGTGTTGGTCGAGGAAGATGTAATGATAACACATGTGATAGAAACGAAAAATTGCTATAAAATAGTGTAGGATATAATACCTTAGAACATATGGCAAGAAGCTAGAAAATTATATACAGTACACTTACCCTATCTATCTATCTATCTATCTATTTAAAGAACATTTTAAATGAGTTTTAGAAAGGAAAATTTTTTATCAATTACTATGGGATATAATACCTCAGACCTCAGAACATATGCTAGAAGATAGAAAAATCATGTACAAGGACACTTACCCTATCTATCTATCTATCTATCTATCTTTTTAAAGAACATTTTTTATGAGTTTCAAAAAGGAAAATTTTTTATCAATTACTATAGAATATAATACCTTAGAACCTATTTATGGCAAAAAAATATAAATATATAGGTGTAATTCTCTTATTCTATCTATCTATCTATCTATCTATCTATGTTTTTAAAGAATGTTTTAAATGAGTTTTAGAGATAATTCTCCTGTAAGTTTTCATATTGAGAGAAATTATTAATTAAATACTGGTGATCTTTACAAAGCTAATTAAGCTGAAATCTACTTTAAGCTCCTAAAATAGACAATTCTTTTAAAATTTAGAAAATTTGTTCATTAACACCGCTTCATGTCTTTTTTTTTTTTCCTTAAAATGGGTCGTAACAAAAGTTTTATTTCAATTCAATAACAAAAGTAGTTTTTATTATTCATCTCTTGGTTAAAATTCAATAGCCATTACTGATCTTTTTACTATTAATAAGAAAATTATTTTAGATTCGTCTTTTTTATTCTGATATGAATAAGCTTGTGACGGGCCGAGAGAGGAGTTGTGAACTCAAAGGCAGGATGCAATCAACTGAGTTTATTAAGGAACACTCTTCTTTATATACAAAACCTCAAGGCAACAGGACATGACCTGTTCAAGGGACAGACAATGTTACAGAGCAAAACGGAGACATGATCATTCAGGTTCTTTTTAGTGCGAGGGAAGAGCGCAGATACAAGCATAATATATACAAAATAATTATGTACAATTGTGTGCCACACGGTTGGTACATGGCTCCCCCCCTAAAAATGACATACTGTACATGTTAAATAGGGCGCCCTGATCTAGAGAGGCGAACTGTAGGCGGGTCATCTGGCAGAAGATAAGCAGGTTTTAGACGATCAATGGAGACCCAGTCTTCTTTGCCCCGAATGTTTAGTAGGAATGCTTTCGGACTGCGTCGGATCACAAGGAAAGGGCCCGTGTAAGGGGGTGTTAGTGGTGGCTTGCTAGTGTCGTTGTGCAGGAAGACGTGCGTTGCAGAGTGCAAGTTCGTTGGTATGTGATGCTTCACCGAGGGCTTGTAAGTCTGGCAGCACGGAGTAAATTTTCCCACGACGTGACGTATGCGCTGGAGATCGTCGGAGGAGGTTGTAGAAGGAAAAAATTCGGCAGGGACGACCAACGGGTCGCCATACACCATTTCGGCTGCCGAGACGTCGAGGGCGTCTTTAGGAGTGGTCCTTAGTCCCAGGAGGACCCAGGGAAGTTGAGTAAACCAGTTGCAATCCTTGCAGCGGGACATCAAAGCTGCTTTGAGGGTGCGATGAAAACGTTCAACCATTCCATTGGCAGCGGGGTTGTAGGCCGTTGTCTGATGTAGGGTGATGCCCAGGAGATTCGCTAATGACGTCCACAATTGAGAGGTGAAAGTGGTTCCCCTGTCAGAAGTAATATGCGCAGGGATACCGAATCTTGAAATCCATCCAGAGAGTAAGGCAGATGTACATGAGGCGGACGTTGCAGTTTCCATGGGAATGGCTTCAGGCCAACGAGTGGAGCGGTCGATGACGGTAAACAGGTAACGATGTCCTTGTGATGTGGGTAGGGGGCCTACAACGTCGACGTGAATGTGTGCGAAACGACGCTGAGGTTGAGGAAAGGTGCCCACTCCTGAATCCGTGTGTCGATGTACTTTGGAAGTTTGGCAAGAAGTACAGGCGCGGACCCAATCCTTATCCTTAGAAATGCCGTGCCAAATGAACTTTGCCTTCAGCAGCTGTGCAGTAGAACGGCACGAGGGATGTAAAAGGCCGTGAATGAAATCAAACACCTGTCGGCGCATGGGAGCAGGAATCCAAGGTCGCGGTCTACCAGTACTGACGTCACAGAGGAGGGTGGTGTTGGAGTCTTCGAGGGGAAAATCTTCCCAACGGAGGGACGTGCAGGATGTCCTACAAGCTTGATACTCTGGATCCTGTTGTTGGGCTTCAGCCAGGGCGTTGTAATCCAATCCCAGTTGAACGGCAGCCAACGTGTTTCTTGACAGGGCATCGGCAACGGGATTCATTTTCCCAGGGACGTATTGGAGGGTGCAATTGTATTCAGCCACGGCAGAGAGATGTCGGCGTTGACGGGCGGACCAGGCGTCAGACTGTCGAGTGAAGGCGTGCACCAGAGGCATGTGGTTTGTGCGAATGACAAAGGGCGTACCTTCTAAGAAATGGCGAAAGTGACGGACAGCCAAGTGCACCGCCAGCAATTCTCGATCGAAGGTAGAATAACCCGATTCTGCCTTGGACAGTTTTCTGCTGAAGAAGGCCAATGGGCGGGACGAGCCTTTGACCACCTGCTCGAGTACTGCACCAATAGCGACGTCGCTGGCATCGGTGGAGAGAAGGAGAGGGGCGTGTGGGATGGGAAAAGTGAGAGCCGCAGCAGTTGATAGGGCCTTCTTTGCATTGCAGAAGGCTGCTTCTTGAAGAGGACCCCACTTCAGGTCCTTTGGCTTGCCCTTGAGGGAGGTGTAGAGGGGAGCAAGAGTGGCGGCAATGGCTGGCAGAAAACGGTGATAATAGTTGATCATGCCCAAGAATTCCTGCAGAGCTTTGACGGTCGAGGGCGCAGGGAAGTTCTGAACGGCTGCTACCTTCTCAGGGAGGGGATGGACTCCTTCAGGAGTGATACGGTGCCCTAAGAACGACACTTCGTTGGCGCCAAAGGTACACTTGTCGTACCGGACTACAAGGCCGTTTTGTTGCAGGCAGTCGAGCACGATGCGCAGGTGACGGAGGTGGTCCTCTTTTGAGGAGGAGAACACAAGTATGTCGTCCACATAGCATACACAGAAAGGGAGGTCCCCTAAGATGCCATCCATTAGACGTTGAAACGTTGCCCTAGCATTACGAAGGCCAAAACAGGAGTAATTGAAGGTGTATGTACCAAACGGAGTGGTGATGGCGGTCTTGGGAATGTCTTCTGGGTTCATAGGCACCTGATAATACCCCTTCAGGAGGTCGAGCGTAGAGAAAACCTTCGCTTTGTGCAGGTAGGAGGTCACATCGGCAATGTTTGGGAGGGGGTAGTGATCCGGTTCTGTTTGCATGTTCAGGCGCCTGTAATCCCCGCACGGGCGGAGGGAGCCGTCTTTCTTCAGAACGATGTGTAAGGGTGACAACCATGGGCTGGAGGCCTTTTGGCAAAGGCCCATTTTCTCCATTTCGGCGAACGTCTGTTTGGCGGCTGCCAATCGCTCCGGTGCCAGACGTCTGAATTTTGCGAAGACTGGGGGTCCCGTCGTCTTGATATGGTGATAAATACCGTGCTTGGCAGGAACCGTGGGCGTTTGGCGAAGTTCTGGACGGAAAACTTCCGGGTACGACGTGAGGAGGTGGGCGTAGGCATCCGTGGGTGCGCTGATGTGGAGAGCGAGGTTAGAGGGGGCGGGTTGAAGAGGTGTCGACAAGTACGAGTCTGCGTTGACCAATCGTCGGTGGGCGACATCGACCAGAAGGTGGAAATGAGAGAGGAAATCCGCACCGAGGATTGGCATTGTGACGTCAGCAACGAGAAACTTCCAATTTAATTTACCGTTTCCGAACGATAATGTGAGGTTCTCGTAACCGTAGGTGGGTATCGCAGATCCGTTGGCAGCTACCAAGCGGACGTCGGCAGATGTAGACAGACTACGTCGTGCCTTGAAGAGTTTCCTTGGCAAAAGAGAACGACAAGCACCCGTGTCTACCAAAAATCGCACGCCCGTTCCTGCATCCTGTAAAAAGAAAAGATTAGAAACATGGGAGGCCACCGCCACAAGCGATGGCCTACTTACACGTTTTTTGGCCACTGACAATCCTTGGCACATTTCTTCGCGGTTGCCCCGAATCTGAAGTGGTAGTAGCAAAACTGCGGCGGATGGGAGGTAGTAAGTGGCTGTAGAAGTCGTTCGTTGGGGCGCGAGCGATTGGTGGGTGGTGGGCAGCATCGTCGCCGCTTCGGCACGTCACGAGGTAGGCGTGTATGTCCTACGGCATTCATGTCAGCTTCGGTTGACGTTGAATAGGCATCCTCGTCGTCAGGGGTGGAGGCGTTGATGGAGGTCTTGAAGTGGCTGTCCATAAGGGCGTCGGCTTTGGTCATCAAGTCCTTTATGGGTAAACTATCGACATCGGGTATGGCAGCGCGTACAGGTTCGGGTAAACGGCGTATCCAAAGGGCACGAAGTAGGTTCACCTCACGAGGGGAGCCGTCTGCGGCAGGTTGAAGGCGAGCGATACTGGTCATTTCCCTGAGGGCAAGCGAAGCCCTTTGGTCCCCCAACGGTTGTTGCGAGAGCTGAAAAAGCTTTGCTATACGGGCGGGTGGTGACGGCGAGTACTGCTGCAGAAGGTATGTTTTGAGGGCTTCATACGCTATTGGGGTGTCTCCTTGTTCACAAAGCCAGTCGGATATTTCTGGGAAGGTGTCCTCGGGTATCGCCGCGAGAACATAATCCGCTTTGGTGGTTGAGCGAGTCACGCCCCTGATACGAAACTGGACTTCTGAGCGCTGAAACCAAGCAAATGCTTCTCCGGTGGCGAACGGTGAAAGTTTCAATGGGGCGGCGCCAACTGTGGTGGTAGAGTCTGTCTCCGTCATAGTACCAACGATGGAGGGGTGAGGGAGGTGGGGGTGGAAGGCAGTGGGAGCGAGTCGACTTCCGGGGTCACCAATGTGACGGGCCGAGAGAGAAGTTGTGAACTCAAAGGCAGGATGCAATCAACTGAGTTTATTAAGGAACACTCTTCTTTATATACAAAACCTCAAGGCAACAGGACATGACCTGTTCGAGGGACAGACAATGTTACAGAGCAAAACGGAGACATGATCATTCAGGTTCTTTTTAGTGCGAGGGAAGAGCGCAGATACAAGCATAATATATACAAAATAATTATGTACAATTGTGTGCCACACGGTTGGTACAAACTTAACTGTTTATCTTCATTTCATCTTATTCATCATAAGTACACTGTTAAAAAAAAACGTAATTTTAATCGGAAAGTCCCCGTAAAAATATACACACATACGCACACATATATATACATATATATACATACATATATTATATACATATACACACACACATATATATTTATATATATATATATATATATATATATATATATATATATATATATATATATATATATATATATAGTTATACTATACATTTTAATAATTTATGAACTGGAATCCTGGAACACTTAATTTGGCAATGGAACGTAGCAAGCGTCCCACACTATTCCAGACCTTAAAGGTGAAAACATGACTAACATCAAATAATTTATAAAAAAAAAAAATTACTCCACTGACCTCAGCGTTATATTTAAGAAGATTTTCTCTTATACCAAGAAATTGGAATTCCCAAAGGCGCAGGTATTTTGAAAAATGTTTTGGTAAAAAAATGACATGTTTGAAATGCTCTAGTTAATAAGATTTTAACTTGTATGATGTGATTTTGAAAGGCGTTGCTACAATACTGCAGTGTAGAGAATAAAATTTTAGAAATAAATTAGAAATTATATTTGAAATTAGAATAAATTAAATCAAATCAAATGAAAAATTAAATTAAATCAAATCAGATTGAATTAAAAATCAAATTAAGAATCAAATTAAAAATTAAATTAGAATTAAATTAAAAAATAAATTAAAAATTAGAATAAATCAAGAATTAGATTTTCATTCGATTAAAAATTAAATTAAGAATTGTATTTAAATTGAAAAATAAATTAAAAATTAAAATAAATCAAGAATTAATTAGATTAATTAGATTTTCATTCGATCTAACTTATAACTAATTCTGAAATACATATCATGGGAAATACTTAAGTATATAACAAATGCTAAAGTTGCAATAAATCGTATAGGTAGGTTAGTAGATGTTCTCTTTATATAACGCATACAGGTGACCAGTGTTCAGTCTTTACTGAAGAAACCATATTGCGATACTTGAATGTGTGTATATATATATTATATATATATATATATATATATATATATATATATATATATATATATATATATATATAAATATATACACATTCAAGTATCGCGATATGGTTTCTTCAGATATATATATATATATATATATATATATATATATATATATATATATATATATATGTATATATATATATGTGTATATATACATATACAGTATATATACACATATACATATATATATGTATATATATATATATATATACATACATACATACTGTATATATATATATATATATATATATATATGTATATATAGATATATGTATATATATATATATATATATATATATATATATATATATATATATATAATGATAATTTTGCAAATTTAAACAAGTTCCAGTGACTCACCACCGGGCCTGGTGGTAAGTCACTGGTACCTCACTTTCTTTGGACCGAGATTGAAAAATGTATAAAGAAAACAAACAGATTTGCAATGCGATTAAGGACTAGACACTGATTTTAACTTGAAGAAGAAAACTAACACTAATTTCAAACTGCCATATTAACCAACACTTCTAGAGGTGTGTGGAAACAACTGACTGCCATTTCGAAACTGGAAGAAACACCTGACATCACTTTGAAACTGGAAGGAAACACCTGACACCCCTTTGAAACTGGAAGAAACATCTGACATCACTTTGAAACTGGAATGAAACTGGAAGAGACACCTGGCACCACTTTGAAACTGGAAGAAACACCTGACATCACTTTGAAACTGGAAGAGACACCTGGCACCACTTTGAAACTGGAAGGAAACACCTGACATCACTTTGAAACTGGAAGAAACACCTGGCACCCCTTTGCAACTGGAAGGAACACCTGACACCACTTTGAAACTTGAAGAGACACCTGACACCACTTTGAAATTAGGAGGAAACACCTGACACCACTTCGAAACTTGAATAAACACCTGACACCACTTCAAAACTGGAAGAGACACCTGACACCACTTCGAAACTGGAAGAAACACCTGACATCACTTTGAAACTGGAAAGGGACACCTGACACCACTTCGAAACGGGAAGAAACACCTGACATCACTTTGAAACTGGAAGAAAAACCTGACACAACTTTAAAACTGAAAGGAAACACCTGACACCACTTTGAAACTAGAAGGAAACACCTGACACCACTTTGAATCTGGCAAAAACACTTTACATCACTTTGAAACTGGCAGAAACACCTGACACAACTTTGAAACTGGAAGGAAACACCTGACACAACTTTGAAACTGGAAGGAAACACCTGACACCACTTTAAAATTGGAAAAAGCATTTGACATCACTTGAAAGTTGGAGGAAAGACCTTACACCACTTTGAAACTGGTAGAAATATCTGACACCACTTTGAAACTGGCAGAAATATCTGACATCACTTTGAAATTGGAAGAAACACCTGACACTACTTAGAAACTGAAGGAAACACTATTTTTTGGCAGGGTAAACACCATGGGACTGGTGCATATAACTCAGCTAGATAATGTTTGCATAGTCTTCCTATTAACGTTGATTCTACGCGGAGTAGTGTGTCCCTTGATTCTTAGGGAGGTTAAATGAAGAGGGGTGTTCTTCTTGGCCAAATGAGGTCATTAAAAGGCAGTAATTACATTCTCAAGTTGCAAGTTAATCTGACTTCCTCTTGAGATGAGTTGGAATAGTCGATCTCCTTTTTCCTGGTTCGCCCTATTTGAAGAACGTTGTTTAGGCATAATTAATTTTAGGGGAACTATAGGAGTTACTCGAAGAGTAATTACATCTGGAAACGAGTAATACAGCTATCCTAGAAATTAGGGAAGAGAGAGAGAGAGAGAGAGAGAGAGAGAGAGAGAGAGAGAGAGAGAGAGAGAGAGAGAGAGAGAGGAGAGAGAGTGAGAGTATTTTTTCACAGATTCTTTTAACATTCAAAAATTTTAGTGTCTATCGGAACTGAAAAGAATTTCTAACTTGATTTGTGATCTGAATATTTGTCTTATATTTTTCAATATGATGATTTAATTAAGATACATTTGATCTTAATTCATTTATTCTTTAGAGCATTAGGAAATTGAAACCACAAGATAAAATCAATCTATTTACCAAGGCACTATCCCCCAATTTTGGGGGTTAGCCAACATCAAACAAAGGAACAAAAGGGGACCCTTCCTCTCTCCGCTGCTCCCAGCCTGACGAGGGATTTAGCCGAGTTTGACTGGTACTGCTAGGGGTGCCACTGCCCCCCTCCCCCGTTATCCACCACAATATCCATACAAAATCCACACGTTATTGCAAACATGATTGATAGTTGATATCATCTCTTACGAAGAGTATCAGAACTAGTTTTCATCTTATATATATTCTGATGTTTTGGTGTAATTATGTCAAATGATGAAAAGGTCATCGAACTATAAAATCAACTTGAAATATCAGAAATAATTATCTACGCTAGATTTGAATGTTCTAATTTGGAATAATACATATATAAAGACTAAAATTGTTTATAAAATTTCTTAAGCCGATGCACACTATCATTAAATATATGGTGATAACATTTCCCCAAACCCATAGTAATCCTCTGTTATTAAAGGAAAATGAAAATATAGAATGACCTAAACCAATACTAGAGACTCTTTAGCTATGGTAAGCAGTTCTTCTAGGAGAAGGACACTCCAAAATCAAACTATTGTTCTCTAGTCTTGGGTTGTGCCATAACCTCTGTACCATGACCTCCCACTGTCTTAGGTTAGAGTTCTCTTGCTTGAGGGTACACTCAGGCACACTATTCTATACAATTTCTCTTCCTCTTGTTTTGTAAAAGTTGTTATAGTTTATATAGGAAATGTTTATTTTAATGTTACTGTTCTTAAAATATTTTATTTTTCCTTGCTTTCTTTCCTCACTGGGCTATTTTCCCTGTTGGGGCCCCTGGGCTTATAGCATCCTGCTTTTCCAACTAGGATTGTAGCTTAGCAAATAATAATAATATGGAGCATTACAAAATGTTAAAATACTATTGTGCCCCAGTCGTTAAAATGTCTAAATATCTAGATATCTACACACACACACACACACACAGATTAAATCCTTATGCCCTCCTAACTAAAACCCGCTGATTCAGTAATTTGCTAGAGAGTGTGGTTTCCGAGTGATAATGGGGTATGAATACTCCCTCTCCCCGTAGAGCTTGACGGGAAAGTAATTATATATATATATATATATATATATATATATATGTATGTATCTATATATATATATATATATATATAATGTCTGTATGTAAATAGATAGATAGATAGTAAGACACTTGTCTTTTATTATATACGGGAGATTACCTCCTTTCACCAGGGTATGAATACTCACTCTCCCCGTACAGCGTGACAGGAAAGATATACACACACGTACACACACACAAACGTACTTCTCACAAATATTATTTTCAAGTCTCAGACGCTGTGTTACATAAGTATATATATATATAGATATATATATATATATATGTATACTGTATATATATATATAAATATATATATGTATATGTATATATATACTATATATATATATATATATATATGTGTGTGTGTGTGTATAATATATATATATATATATATATATATATATATATATATATATATATATATATATAGCCTATATATATATATATGTGTATATATATATATATATATATATATATATATATATATATATATATATGAAAGAGCATTTTAGATACGTGCATGGAGAACAGCTCTCAGAAAGGAGACTCACAAAAGACAAAAAAAAAAGACAAAAAAATTGAATCTTTATTTGTAGAGTCCACATCATAACAGGAGCTTCGGCTATGACGTAACTACTATTTTTTTTTTTTTTTTTTTTTTTTTTTTTGTAAACATATTATCTGCTTATGTAACTGTTTCTCTTTCAACCAAGGTAGCGTGTTGGAGTTGGAAATCTCTTTATCAGAGCGATCAGTCTTATAAAGCCCACAGTTGTAAATATTTAAAGTATTGATATTATTATTATTATTATTATTATTATTATTATTATTATTATTATTATTATTATTATTGTTGCTATTATTGTTATTATTATTATCATTATTATTATTATTACTACTACTACTACTAGCCAAGCTACAACCCTGGCTGGAAAAGCAAGATGCTGTACGCCCATAGGCTCCAGTAGGGAAAAAATAGCCCAGTGAGGAAAGGAAATAAGGAGATAGATAAATGATGAGAAAAAATTAACAATAAATCATTCTAAAAACAGTAACAACGTCAAAATAGATATGTCATATATAAACTATAAAAAGACTCGTGTCGGCCTGGTCAATATAAAAACATTATTATTGGAGTTTTTTAAATTATTAAAACTTAATATTATTATTGTTATTGAAATTATCAAAATTATTGAAATTATTATTATGGAAATTATTAACATTATTAAGGTTTTTATTATTTTAGAAATTATTAGAATTATTGAAATTTTTATCAATATTGAGATCATTGAAATTATAATATTTAATATTATCAAAATTATTATTGTTATTGAAATTATTAAAATTATTATCATTGTCATCATTACTATTATTATTATTATTATTATTATTATTATTATTATTATTGTGATAATGAAAATTATTACATTTGTTAATCAAGATTATAAAAAATATAACTTTTTTAAATTATTAAAAACATTATTATGATTAATAAAATCCTTATTATTATAGAAATTATCAAAATTATTATTATATTATTTCT
Source organism: Palaemon carinicauda (assembly GCF_036898095.1). Lineage (NCBI taxonomy): Eukaryota > Metazoa > Arthropoda > Malacostraca > Decapoda > Palaemonidae > Palaemon > Palaemon carinicauda. Next base: position 114,810,264 of record NC_090729.1, read on the forward strand.
AAAAAAAATGATTATTCATTTCATATAAACTTGGAAGGACAAAGAAAGATAATAATAAATAGTTCTCACTGAATTTAAAATTAGCTAACTATAGTCAATTTTTTTTAGCGAGGCAGATTTACACTGGCTCGCAGAGGTGCCCTTTTAGCTCGGAAAGGTTTCCTGAACGCTGATTGGTTGTAATTATCTTGTCCAACCAATCAGCAATCAGGAAACTTTTCCGAGCTAAAAGGGCACCCCTGCGAGTCGGTGCAAATCTGCCTCGCTAAAAAAATTTACTATGTGATCATTTTAATATTTAAAGCTGAAATTCAAAAAAATTAATCTAAGCATTTTTTATTTACGATGAAGCTATTATGATCCTGAATTTCAATTGATAAAAGTTGTATATTAGCTATAAACTATACTAATGACTAGTCATTAATCAGTTATAAACTAAAGTGGAACTCAGTAGAGCGCAGACCTCCACCGTGGCAGCATATTTCTCGACCTTTTGCTCGACCGTGACCTTAACATTTGACCTTGACCTTCCAAAATTTAATCATTTCCAGCTTATTACATAAATGTTCACCCCTGCAAGTTTCATTACGATTAAAACTGTAGTCAGGAAGCTGTTCACAAACAAACACACGCATACACAAATTTAATCCCTGCAAGTTTCATTACTCTACGATTAAAATTGTGGCCAGGATGCTGTTCACAAACAAACATAGATAGATATAGATAGATAGATAGATATTTTTAATTGACCACAATACAAAATAATCAGAAGTTTACAAAAGAATATTTGGTCCAAATTACAAAATTAAATACAATAGATTTTGTACAATCTCTTATACAAACACGCGCACACAAACAGGAGGTAAAACATAACCTCCTTCCAACTTCGTTGGCGAAGGTACTTCGAACCAATTTTGGTCTTTATTCTTATGCAGCAACATAAGAAAATATATTTATATTTCAGTGAATAAATTATAATTGTTTCCAATTCTTTGTAGACGAACGAAAATTGTCTCCTCAGTGTTAACCTATTTGAAGTGGAAGCCAGGTGGAAGATTTGAGAAAACAAAAACAAACAACAACAACAACAACAATGAGCAAACAACCAAAATAACAAAAAAAAAAAACCATTGAGCTAACAACCAAAAAAAAAAAGCAACAACGTCAACACTGAGCAAACAACCAAAAAAAAAAAAAAACACTGGGCAAACAACCTAAAAAAACAAAAAACAAAAAACAACAACACTGAGCAAACAACCAAAAAAAAAACACTGGGCAAACAACCAAAAAAACCAAAAAACAAAAAACTACAGCACTGAGCAAACAACCAAAAAAAGAAACAGCAAACAAAATAAAAAAAAAACAGCACAGCAAACAACCAAAAAAAGAAATAGAAATCAACACTGAGCAAACAACCAAAAAAAAAAATAGAAAAAAAAATAACAAC
>NC_090729.1:114816710-114821710 GCF_036898095.1 Palaemon carinicauda
ACGATTAAAATTGTGGCCAGGAAGCTGTTCACAAGCAAACACACACAAAGTTAATCCCTGCAAGTTTCATTACTCCACGATTAAAATTATGGCCAGGAAGCTGTTCACAAGCAAACACACACAAAGTTAATCCCTGCAAGTTTCATTACTCTACGATTAAAATTGTGGCCAGGAAGCTGTTCACAAGCAAACACACACAAAGTTAATCCCTGCAAGTTTCATTACTCTACGATTAAAATTGTGGCCAGGAAGCTGTTCACAAGCAAACACACACAAAGTTAATCCCTGCAAGTTTCATTACTCTACGATTAAAATTGTGGCCAGGAAGCTGTTCACAAGCAAACACACACAAAGTTAATCCCTGCAAGTTCCATTACACTACGAGTAAAATTGTGGCCAGGAGGCTGTTCACAAGCAAACACACACAAAGTTAATCCCTGCAAGTTTCATTACTCTACGATTAAAATTGTGGCCAGGAAGCTGTTCACAAGCAAACACACACAAAGTTAATCCCCTGCAAGTTTCATTACTCTACGATTAAAATTGTGGCCAGAATGCTGTTCACAAACAAACATAGATAGATATAGATAGATAGATAGATATTTTCTATTGACCACAATACAAAATAATATGAATTTTACAAAAGAATATTTGGTCCAAATTACAAAATTAAATACAATAGATTTTGTACAATCTCTTATACAAACACGCGCACACAAACAGGAGGTAAAACATAAACTCCCTCCAACTTCGTTGGCGAAGGTAATACTAACCAGTTTTGGTCTTTATTCTTATGCAGCAACATAAGAAAATATATTTACATTTCAGTGTATAAATTCTAATTGTTTCCAATTCTTCGTAGACGAACGAAAATTGTCTCCTCAGTGTTAACCTATTTGAAGTGGAAGCCAGGTGGAAGATTTGAGCTCAAAGCCAAATGTTATATCCAGGCAACTTAAAAAAAAAAAAAAAAAAAATTAAAAAAAAAAAAAAAAAAAATGAGCAAACAACCAAAATAACAAAAAAAAAATTGAGCAAACAAACAAAAAAAGAAAAAAGCAACAACAACAATACTGAGCAAACAACCAAAAATAAAACCATTGAGCTAACAGCAAAAAAAAAAGCAACAACAATAACACTGAGCAAACAACCACAAAAAAAAAGCAACAACAATAACACTGAGCAAACAACCAAAAAAAAAGCAACAACAATAACACTGAGCAAACAACCAAAAATAAAACCATTGAGCTAACAGCAAAAAAAAAGCAACAACAATAACACTGAGCAAACAACAACAAAAAAAGCAACAACAATAACACTGAGCAAACAACCAAAAAAAAAGCAACAACAATAACACTGAGCAAACAACCAAAAAAAAAAGCAACAACAATAACACTGAGCAAACAACCAAAAAAAAAAGCAACAACAATAACACTGAGCAAACAACCAAAAAAAAAAGCAACAACAACAATACTGAGCAAACAACCAAAAATAAAACCATTGAGCTAACAGCAAAAAAAAAAGCAACAACAATAACACTGAGCAAACAACAACAAAAAAAGCAACAACAATAACACTGAGCAAACAACCAAAAAAAAAAGCAACAACAATAACACTGAGCAAACAACCAAAAATAAAACCATTGAGCTAACAGCAAAAAAAAAAAGCAACAACAATAACACTGAGCAAACAACAACAAAAAAAGCAACAACAATAACACTGAGCAAACAACCAAAAAAAAGCAACAACAATAACACTGAGCAAACAACCAAAAAAAAAAAGCAACAACAATAACACTGAGCAAACAACCAAAAAAAAAAGCAACAACAATAACACTGAGCAAACAACCAAAAAAAAAAAAGCAACAACAATAACACTGAGCAAACAACCAAAAAAAAAGCAACAACAATAACACTGAGCAAACAACCAAAAAAAAAAAGCAACAACAATAACACTGAGCAAACAACCAAAAAAAAAAAGCAACAACAATAACACTGAGCAAACAACCAAAAAAAAAGCAACAACAATAACACTGAGCAAACAACCAAAAAAAAAAGCAACAACAATAACACTGAGCAAACAACCAAAAAAAACAGCAAACAAAATAAAAAAAAACAGCACAGCAAACAACAACAACAAAATAAAATAAAAATCAACACTGAGCAAACAACAAAAAAAAAGAAAAAAAAACAGCAACACTGAGCAAACAACCAAAATAACAAAAAAAAAAAAAACATTGAGCGAACAACCCAAAAAAAAAGCAACAACAACAACACTGACCAAACAACCAAAAAAAAACACTGGGCAAACCAACCAAAAAATCAAAAAAACAAAAAAACAACAACACTGAGCAAACAAACCCAAAAAAAAACAGCAAACAAAATAAAAAAAACAGCACAGCAAACAACAACAACAAAATAAAAATCAACACTGAGCAAACAACCAAAAAAAAATAGAAAAAAAAACAGCAACACTGAGCAAACAAACCAAAATAACAAATAAGAGGACATTAAAGGAACTTACTATTTCTCATGCATATGTTATTTTTTCTGTTATTACCTCCGCCAACGAAGTTGGAGGGTCATGTTTTACCGCCAGTTTGTGTGTTTGTTTGGGTGTGTGTGTTTTTTAGTGTGTGTTCCTGGCCACATTTTAATCGTAGAGGGATGAATTGTTAGGTAAAAAGCTGCAAATGATTAAATTTTGGAAGGTAAAGGTCAAATGTCAAGGTCAAAGGTCAAGCAAAATGTCCAATTCACGTAATCACCCCCTAAGTTTGGACATCGTTGTCACAGAGACTTCAAACTTGGTTCATATTTGAGTGGGTGAAAATCCACGCTAATTAATATATGTTAAGGTCAAAGGTAAAGGTGAAGGTCAAGCAAAGAGTCGAGAAATAAGCTGCCACGACGAAGGTCTGCGCTCTACTGAGTCTCCCTCTAGTTTAAAGTTGATTTAAACTGAAAAAAAAAGATTAATTACTTACCAAATACCTTTTGGTAATGAGATTATGAAATCAGAAATCTCTTTTAGCCTTTGGGCAATATTGACAGATCTGAAATAACTAGCAATCGAAGCCACCTCTAACCTTTAGAGATTAGGCTGGTAAACACTGACGAGTTTTAAGGATGCAAAATCTATCAAGTGGAGTGCAAACTCCATTAACTAATCCTATAAGCGGATAATGAAAGCCAAATACTCGCTTGGTTTGCATTTAAAAAGGTTTAAAGGTCGCTCATGAATGGCAGAGGCGAGGGACAGTGACATTGCCCTAGCAATTAGGATAATGCCCTAGAGACTGACCATGTGTATTATATGATCAGCGCCCAAGCCTCGTCTCCACCCAAGCTAGGACCAGGGAGGGTCAGGTAGTGGCTGTTGATGACTCAGCAGATAGACCTATAGGCTCCCCCCAAAACCCCCTCACCTTAGCTCACAAGGATGGTATGGTTTGCAGACACTAAAGGCACTAACGAGTCTGAGCGGGACTCGAACCCCCGACTGACAAACACCAGGCAGAGACGTTACCAATCAGGCCACAGCAATCCTCCTGGATGATGAACAAAGATTGATAGATTTATATCAAAGTTTTTCGATTTGATCAATAAGGACAATGACCTTTGATTTGAAGGGGAAAAAACAGACGATATTCGGCGAATACTTTCATGACTTAAAGGTAAAGATAAAGATGTCAGAATAGATGCTCACCAGAACGTCAGCCAGGCAAGCCCAACCCCTCACTGTAGTGCCCTACCACAGCAGTGGCATCCCCAGTAAACAGCTTAAACTCACGATCCCGGATTGGGATGAGAGAGAGATTTTCACGATAATATATACTATCAAATATCCCAAAAATTTGGGCTGAATACTGAACAATTCCGTAAAAAGGAATTAATAATCTTGTTACAGGTTTTGGTTAGATGAGAGAGAGAGAGAGAGAGAGATTTTCACTTTAATATATACTATCAAATAACCCAAACATTTGGGCTGAATACTGAACAATTCCGTAAAAAGGAATTAATAACCTCGTTACAGGTTTTGGTTAATGAGAGAGAGAGAGAGAGAGAGAGAGAGAGAGAGAGATATTTTCACTATAATATATACTATCAAATAACCCAAACATTTAGGCTGAATACTGAACAATTCCGTAAAAAGGAATTAATAACCTCGTTACAGGTTTTGGTTAATGAGAGAGAGAGAGAGAGAGAGAGAGAGAGAGAGAGATATTTTCACTATAATATATACTATCAAATAACCCAAACATTTGGGCTGAATACTGAACAATTCCGTAAAAAGGAATTAATAACCTTGTTACAGGATTTGGTTAATGAGAGAGAGAGAGAGAGAGAGAGAGAGAGAGAGAGAGAGAATTTTCACTAAATATATACTATCAAATAACCCAAACATTTGGGCTGAATACTGAACAATTCCGTAAAAAAGGAATTAATAACCTTGTTACAGGTTGGTTAGATGAGAGAGAGAGAGAGAGAGAGAGAGAGAGAGATTTTCACTATCATATATGCTATCAAATAACCCAAACATTTGGGTTGAATACTGAACAATTCCGTAAAAAGGAATTAATAACCTTGTTACAGGTTTTGGTTAATGAGAGAGAGAGAGAGAGAGAGAGAGAGAGAGAGAGATTTTCACTATCATATATACTATCAAATAACCCAAACATTTGGGTTGAATACTGAACAATTCCGTAAAAATGAATTAATAACCTTGTTACAGGTTTTGGTTAATGAGAGAGAGAGAGAGAGAGAGAGAGAGAGAGAGAGATATTTTCACTATCATATATACTATCAAATAACCCAAACATTTGGGTTGAATACTGAACAATTCCGTAAAAAGGGAATTAATAACCTTGTTACAGGTTTTGGTTAATGAGAGAGAGAGAGAGAGAGAGAGAGAGAGAGAGAGAGATTTTCACTATAATATATACTATCAAATAACCCAAACATTTGGGTTGAATACTGAACAATTCCGTAAAAAGGGAA
>NC_090729.1:114836145-114856145 GCF_036898095.1 Palaemon carinicauda
GTAAAAGCGGCTGTGATATGAACTGGATTTTACAGTATAAGTTGATTTATCCTCAAAATGGCTGAACCCAGAGGAAACTTGAAGGCATGATATACAATATGTTATATGCAGGGACGGTAAAATCATTACAATAATTAAAGCATTTGACAACAATAGTAATATATATATATATATATATATATATATATATATATATATATATAGCCTATATATGTGTGTGTATATACATACATACATATATATATATATATATATATATATATATATATATACATATACACATATTATATATACAGTATATATATATATATATATATATATATATATATATATATATATGCATATTATATATACGGTATATATACATATATATATATATATATATATACATGCACTTATATATAATATAATATGTAATATATATAATCATATATATATATTTGTATATATTATTCAATAATAATAATAATAATAATCATAATCATAAATCAAGTTTAGACCCTCTATCAAAGTGGTGATATTGACTAATTATCAAAAAATAAAATAAAAAACTTAAACATCACCTGAACCCTATTAGTGACACATAATACGAGGTATGTGATTTCCAATGAGTGGAAAATAATAAGGGAATGAAAAAATGTTGACTAATTAGATTATTATTTTTATATTCATTTATTGCCTCGAAGGAAAAAGAGAAAATGAGATTGGCGTCATTGGAGGATTAATTCTACTCACTAAAGCACTAATTAGTACTATAGGAATTTTTCTTACTAACTAATTCTATTAATTAAAACAGTGATTAGCAGACATACAGACAGACTGAACAAGTAAAGGAACATTCCAAAGTTTAAAGGCTGCTTATGAATGGCAGGGGAAAGGGACAGTGGTACTGCCCTATCGAGCAGGACAATGCCATAGAGCCTGATCATATATACATATGACCAGCGTCCAAGCCTCTCTCCGCCCAAGCTAGGACCAAGGAGGGTCAAGCAATGGCTGCTGATGACAGCAGATAGACCTATAGGCTCCCCCAAACACCACTCCTTTGTTCACAAGGATAGTGAGGTTGCAGCGACCAAAGGAACTAACGAGTTTGAGCGGGACTCGAACCCCACTCTGGCAATCACGAACCCAACTCTGGCAATCACCAGGCAAAGACGCTACCACCAGGCCACCACAGCCCTATACTCGTATTTCTTCCATCTGGGTCATATGAGAAACAGATAAGATAGCATATAATTTTTAAAAGTTCCATCCAGAGCTATAGCACCTTATGGGTAATTTTACCTTATCTAATCAAAGGACTTTTTCAAAGTCCAACCAAAGGTTGCAACAACTTATACTTAATTCTACCACGTACTTAATCAAAGGACTATCAAGTTTAGCCCTCTGAAATGCTTTAAATCCTAATTTTACCACGTATTTAATCATAGGACTATAAAGTTTAGCCTTTTGAAATGCTTTGAATCATTTTATTCAACACATATGAAGGAAAAATCAGGCAAGAAACTTTGCTTTCCAGCGAGCCAATTCCGTATGATGGATCAAGATATTCGTTTATTGTTGTTACTGAATATCTTTTATAAACTGCAAGTTGTGGATCAGCGTGCATTTGAATTAAGTTAAATAATTTCAAATCAAAATTTTCTATTAAAACGAAGCTCCAAGGAAAATCCAGATCATTATAAGAGTCTAATACCAATTAACTTTTTAAGACGTGTTGAAACACCGGATCTCAAAGTCTGGAATTCCAGGGTCCTTTATAACAATTGATCAAACTTATCCGAGCAAATCTCCATATTGTTTGTGAGGATAAAATTCATTAAACTCATTATCGGCAGCTCATTATATTCGGTTGAGTTACTAGTTTACTACAATCATGATGATGATGATCATCATCATCTCCCACGCTTATTGACGCAGGGTTGTGGTGGCCGATGTGATAACGTCCTTGACTGGCGAACACCAGACTGGGGTCGCATCCCGCTCAAACTTCTTTGGTCGCCGCGACCTCACCATCCTTGTGAGCTAAGAATGGGATTGGGGGAGCCTATAGGTCTATCTGCTGAGATATCAGCAGCTTTTGCCTGGCCCTCCTTTATCCTGACCAGGGTGGAGAGGTTGCTTGGGGGCTGATGTATATATGGTCAGTCTCTAGCGCGTTGTCCTGCTTAATAGAGAAATGTCACTGTCCTTTGCATCTGCCATTCATGAGTGGCCTTTAAACCTTTTAAGGGCCTCGGTTAGATTTCGCCAGTCGTCTCTATCTTGAAATTTTAATTTAATACTCCTCCATTCATTATATCCTACTTCGCACTTCATAGTCCTCAGCCATGTAGGCCTGGGGCTTCCAACTCTTCTAGTGCCTCGTGGAGCCCAGTTGAAAGCTTGGTGTAACAAAACGAAAAGTTAATGGGATGCATATATATATATATATATATATATATATATATATATATATATATATATATATATATATAAAAGAGCCTCTGTTAGATTTCGCCAGTCGTCTCTATCTTGAGCTTTTAAATCAATACTTCTCCATTCATAATCTCATGTCTACACACACACGCACATACGTATAAGTACATGCACACGCACACAAACTTATATATATATATACAGAGAGAGAGAGAGAGAGAGAGAGAGAGAGAGAGAGAGAGAGAGAGAGAGAGAGAGAGAGTTCTTTGAACTAGCAATGATTGTATCTCTTCTTCTGCTGATTTACGCAAATGAAAGAGAGAGAGAGAGAGAGAGAGAGAGAGAGAGAGAGAGAGAGAGAGAGAGAGAGAGAGAGAGAGATTCTTTGAGCCAGCAATAATCGTACCTTTTCTTCAGCTGATATACGTAAATGGGCGAAACCAATTTTCCATTTCTCCACTTTACAAAGGTATTGATTTGAGAGAGAGAGAGAGAGAGAGAGAGAGAGAGAGAGAGAGAGAGAGAGAGAGAGAGAGAGAGACTTTTTCTTTAATCGTGTTTAACATTTTGATAAATATCGCTATCCTCTTTGAGGTTTTTCTACTCAATCGAGTTTCTAAAAAAAATGTATTTTTTTAAATTGAGAAAATATGAAATATGGGAAAAATTCTTTTAATAAATATATATAAAATATTCCATTTTAGAATAAAAACAATGTTTTACATTTTATAATTCATGATTATCTGAGCTTATCTCATTTTTAAAATCTAATGTTTACTTTAACTCTAAACTTTTCAATAAAAGAAATATATCCTTCATAAAAAAAAACAATGATTAAAATCGCTTTCTAAATTTTCAAAGAAAGATATCTCAGAAGAAAAATATCTTGAAATGTCTAGAATGTAGAACTGATTTCATTTGTAACATAAAATATATAATTACTTCCGCCAACGAAGTTGGTAGTTGTTATGTTTTATCCCCTGTCAGTAGAAGGCATACCTCCGCGCGGCAGCTTATTTTTTCGACCTTTTGCTTGACTTTGACCTTTGACCTTAACATGTATTAATTGGCAGGGATTTTCATACACTTCAAATATGAACCAAGCTTGAGATCTCTGTGACAACAATGTCCAAACTTATGGCTGATTACTTGAATTGGTCATTTTGCTTGACCTTTGACCTTGACCTTCCAAAATTTAATAATTTCCAGCTTTTTGCATAAGTTAATCCCTGTAAGGTTCATTACTCTACGACTAAAACTGTAGTCAGGAAGTTGTTCACAAACAAACAAACACACACACACAAACATAAAATGGGTAAAACATAACCTCCTTCCAACTTCGTTGGCGGAGGTAAAAATGACAGGGATTTAATAACACAAAGTTGAAACCTCCATTGAGATTAGGTTTGCTGTTCAGGAAGGACGCTGGTGACTGGTACAACACGTGAACATATGCTCCCGGGGTATAGGCGATGTCAGGCAGGGCAGCCGATCGGGACTACGGTTTACTCCATAAGCCAAAGCAAAGTTCTTCAAAAAGAAGGCAACCCTTCTCAACCCCTAACAAATGCGAAAAAAACTCAAACTCGTTAGTTCCTTTATTCGCTGCAACCTCACCATCCTTGTGAGCTAAGGATGAGGTGTTTGGGGGAGGCTAAAGATCTATCTGCTGAATCATCAGGAGCCATTGCCTGGCCCTCCTTGGCCCTGGCTTTGGCGCTCATCATATGTACAAATAGTCAGTCTCTAGGGCATTGTCGTGCTCGATAGGGCAATGCCACTGCCCCTTGCCCCTGCCATTCATGAGCGGCCTTTAAAACTTTAAACAGAAGAAGTTCAGGTTTCATATTCAGGTTTACTCTCAAGGACATGGCTCCCAAAATCACGAGCAGCGTAAGCAGAAAATACTGCTATAGGCCTAAAGGTATAAAAAGGCGGGTTCTTCATGGAAATAAAATTCCTTAGACCTGGATCTTAGAGGAATGTAATATCATACGGTAGGGAGATTCTTCGATCGACGAATGCAAATGAAATACCTGGATGGGGGAAGGAGAATGAGGTATGCTAAGGACTAAATCCAAAGGAAGGATGGAAGTGTATTTTTTTGTGAATAAACATCAAACGCTAGAGATTGTATCTCTTAATTTAGTTTCTATATTATATCACATGTACACACACTTTCTCTCTCCCCGTCCCTCATGTAGGGAATAGAGGGAGCAGTCATACCCTGGTAAAATGGGGATACACGTGCATGTATGTGCATATGTAGCTAACTACTTAGCAGTCATTTTGACGGGTCGTTTATACTAGAAGTATATATATATATATATATATATATATATATATATATATATATATATATATATATATGTGTGTGTGTGTGTGTGTGTGAGAGAGTATGTGTTTTAGTTCGAGTATTATCACACACACTAAGTTTCCTTGGAAGAGAGGGATACCAGAAGACTGGAGTTTCCTTGGAAGAGAGGGATACCAGAAGACAGGAGTTTCCTCGGAAGAGAGGGATACCAAAAGACTGGAGTTTCCTCGGAAGAGAGGGATCCCAGAAGACTGGAGTTTCCTCGGAAGAGAGGGATCCCAGAAGACTGGAGTTTCCTCGGAAGAGAGGGATCCCAGAAGACTGGAGTTTCCTCGGAAGAGAGGGATACCAAAAGACTAAGTTTCCTCGGAAGAGAGGGATATCAGAAGACTGAGTTTCCTCGGAAGAGAGGGATACCAGAATACCAAGTTTCCTTGGAAGAGGGATACCAGATGACTAAGTTTCCTTGGAAGAGAGGGATACCAGAAGGCTTTACAGTTTTACAGTAATTCTTTACAGGTGAAGATGACAGCCTAAACCCCATTTTATTGACCACAGCAGATGTTTGTACCCAATTACAGTAGGGAGGACCTGCAAGTGATCTATTTGGAGTACCTCATAGCTGATTGGTTAACAAATTTAATTTGATTCAATTTAATTTAATTTGGTTGAATGCGTATGAGCCATTTCCAGCACATAAAATACAGTAGTTCAATAATATGGGCTCTCAAATATATTCTTGTTACATAGTTCAGTAATAAGGCCTCTCAAATATAAATTCGTGATACAAAGTACAGTAATAAGGCCTTTTGAATATAAAATCTTGTTACATCATCCAGAAATAAGGCCTCTCGCATATATTCTTGTACGTTAAATGGACATTTTGATTGAAGTCCCTGCAAGTTTCATTACTTTAAGATTAAAATTGTGGCGGTAAAGTTCATGACCCAAATTTGACCTTTTGCTTGACCTTGACCTTGGATTCGACCTTAATATGTATTAATTGGCGTGGATTTTCATACACTCAAATATGAACCCAAGATTGAAGTCTCAGTGACCACGATGTCCAATCTTATTGCTGATTAAGTTGATTGGACATTTTGCTTGACCCTGACCTTCCAAAATTTAATAATTTCCAGATTTTAACATAAGACTTAATCCATGCAAGATTCATTACTCTACCAATAAAATTGTGTCCAGGAGGCTGTTCACAAACAAACAAACAAACTCAAACACGGGCGAAACTATAACCTCCTCCAAACTTCGTTGGCAGAGGTAAAAAACCGAGTTAGAGATTCGAAGAAATAAGAAGAACGATGTTAAGAATTTACATAATCTGCTCATCCTTATCCCAGATTTTCTCTTTTTTTCTCAAATCCCTCGTGATCATCAATCTCTTACTCCTATTCCTTGTTCGTAAGAAGAAGAAGAAGAGGAAGAAGATGAAGAAGAAGAAGTTAGAGGAGGGGGAGGAGGAGGAGGAAGAGAATAAGAAGGAGAAGGAGAAGAAGAAGAAAAAGAAGAGGAGGAAGAAGAAGAAGATAAAAGAAGAAAAAAGAAGAAGAAGAAAAGGAATAAGAAGAAAAAAAGGGAGACTCGAGTGAGGGGGAGCATAGAGCCCTTCTTGTTATGCTCCGTTTACCATCTATGAAGGATTTCCTTGAAATTCCCACTTTATAAAAAATGTCGATTGGTGGGAGCATAAAATGAGGGGAGAACTTTAAACAGCTTTAATTGAGGGGAAATGTGTGCGAGATATTGACAGAAAAGCTTCCATTAACGTAGGTATTTCACTTTCCTTAAAGTATAGAAAAATAGAGGGGGTACTCAGCAGAGGGCAGACCTCCGCCGCGGCAGCTTATTTCTCGACCTTGACCTTTGACCTTAACATGTATTGATAGGCGTGAAAATATTCCTTAAAGCATAGAAAAATAGAGGGGCACTCAGCAGAGCGCAGACCTCCACCAGCTTATTTCTCGACCTTGACCTTTGACCTCAACATGTATTAATTGGCGTGAATTTTCATACGCTCAAATATGAACCAAGTTTGATGTGTCTGAGATCTTGACCTTTGACCTTAATATGTATTGATTGGCGTGGATTTTCATGCACTCAAATATGAACCAAGTTTGTAGTCTCTGTGAGATCTTGACCTTTGACCTTGACATGTATCGATTGGCGTGGATTTTCATGCACTCAAATATGAACCAAGTTTGATGTCTCTGAGATCTTGACCTTTGACCTTGACATGTATTGATTGACGTGGAATTTCATACGCTCAAATACGAACCAAGTTTGATGTCTCTGTGAGACCTTGACCTTTGATTGATTGGCGTGGATTTTCATGCACTCAAATATGAACCAAGTTTGAAGTCTATGACAACGATGTCCAAACTTATGGCTGATTAAGCGAATTGGACATTTTGCTTGACCGTGACCTTGACCTTTGACTTCAACCTTCATAAATTTAATCATTTCCAGCTTTTTACGTAAGAGTTAATCCCTGTAAGTTTCATTACTCTACAATTGAAATTGTAGTCAGGAAGCTGTTCACAAGCAAACATACAAAAGGGGGGTAAAACATAACCTCCTTTAAGCCTATTGTAGCAGGGGCTCATGCATTTAAATGTTATTATCAAATAAAATAGACTTAATAGAACCTGTTGTTCTTACAGGCGAGTAAATAATCATGCACAATTAGGTAGAGAGATAATCATACGGATATATCAAATAGGTAATTATGAAAATTAAGTAAAACTAAATACAGTTTTAAATTCATCTAAAATCTATAACCTTTTTGTTTTTATTAAAATCTGTATCACAAACGAAAACCAAAATTATGAAAGACTTGGTAAAATAAAGTTAGGAATGGATGATTGAGTAACTGATACAAATTAGAACTCGCTAGTTCCTTTAGTGTCTGCAACCTTACCATCCTTGTGAGCTGAGGAGTTTGGGGGGAGCCTAAAGGTCTATGTGCTGAGTCCTCAGCAACCATTGCCTGGCCCTCCCTGGTCCTAGCTTAGGTGGAGAGGAGGCTTGGGTGCTGATCATTTGTATATATGGTCAGTGTCTAGGGCATTGTCCTGCTTGATAGGGCTATGTCACTGCCCCTTGCCTCTGCCATTCATGAGCGGCCTTTAAACCTTAAAAAGATAGAATATTAATAAACAAACTTATAGATTACTTATCATTAAGAGGTTTCAAATCACCAGTCCTTTAGCTTTGCAAATATTTTGCATACAGAGAAAATTAAAAAAATAAAATAATATTAATACTAGCTTAGTATCAAAAAATACTTTAAACATTCAATGTTGTCTGAGGTATGATTAATTCATTTTCCATTACAGAAAGGCATTATAAATACAACTGAATTTCTGTTATTGGAGGCCAATGCATATCTTTTTTGTTTTAAATGACGAAAGTAATTACTGTGGATTCTGTAAAATGTTTTATTGCAAACGAATCAAAGAATGTTGTTGATTTTATTAAAACTAAACGAATATGCAAAAAGGTGATATTTTAGGTAAAAAAAAATTCTTGTATTAATATTTTCCAGTTTAGCTAAATGGAATTTTTTTTTTTTTAAACGCTAAGATTTTGCCAATATTTTGAAATGAGCTAATAGTTAATCTTATTAATAAAGCGAATATACAAAAAGAAGATATTTTAGGTAAAAGAAAATTCTTATTTCAATATACTCTGTTTAGCTAATTAGCAAAAAGTTAGATTCACTAAGATTTTACAAATATTTTGAAATGAACTTATGGTTATTTTTATTAAAAAAACGAATATGCAAAAGATATTTTAGATAAAAGAATATTCTTATATTAATATTTCCAGTTTAGCTAATTGGCCAAAAGTTCTATTCAAGAACATTATGCATATGTTTTACAATAAACTATCTTTTTATGAATCAAAATTTTTGCAGGGATAACCAAGTTCATGTTTCGGTGTAAAAAAGGTCAGTTAAAGCGAATTTAAATTGAAGATTATCCATGAAATGTTTTTAAGACGAAAAAAGGAATATATATATATATATATATATATATATATATATATATATATATATATATATATATATATATATATATATACAGGGAGACAGCGTCAAATTTATTATTATTATTATTATTATTATTATTATTGTAGATGTTGTTGTTGTTATTACTAGCTAAGCTACAACCCTAGTTGGAAAAGCAGGATGCTATAAGCCCAAGGTCCCCAACAGGAAAAAATAGCCCAGTAAGGAAAATTATAATTAAACTCTATTAGAAGTAATGGGTGATTAAAATAATATATTTCAAAACAGTAACAACATTAAAACAGATCTTTCGTATATAAGCTACAAAAATTGTCAGCCTGTTCAACATGAAAACATTGGCTGCAAGTTTGAACTTTTGAAGTTCCAAGGATTCAACTACCCGATTAGGAAGTTCCTTCCACAACTTGATCACACCTAGAATAAAACTTCTAGAATACTGTGCAGTTTTGAGCCTCGTGATGCAGAGGCCTGACAATTAGAATTAAATACATACCTAGTACTACAAACAGGCTGGTAACACCCGGGAAGATGTGGATGTAAAGGATGGTTAGAATTATGAAAAATCTTGTGTAACATGCTTAACTATATATTAAAAAAAAGAACGTAGATTGCAACTTTATTTTGAGCCGGTGCATAATTCTTCTGTTATCCTGAATACGAAGGACAAAATCAAAAGAAAAACATTATTGGAATAAATCATAGTCCGAAGAGAGGCCGCTCTATATGGAAAGCGATCAGTCAAGGCACGTGATGAGATTTTGATGCCAGAAAAAATATGAAAAATACGTTCAAGAGAGCTTACGCAAAGTCACGGGGCCTAGGAGGTAGTAATATACCAATCATTTTCGATTTTCCCCCTCCTCCGAATCATATAAAAGATTTAGTCTGCGTGAAAGGAAAAGAAAATGAAAAAAATTCTATCATTTAAAAGCCATCCAAAATGCATCGATTCATCTCTGATCTGATCAGAACATGTCCCAGAAAGTGGGCAAGTCTACCAGTCTCGTTTTGTGCGTCAGGGTCGCATAAAACGAGAATGACATTTACCTTCAATAAAATTTCCTCTTTTTACCTATGGCAGTACCGACTTAGATGATTACCTCTAAGCTTATTGCATAGGGAAGCTCTTGCTACTTTCTATGGAGTTTAAACTCTCGAGGTTAGCGTAGGCGGCTTACTACACAGGACGAAAACATCATCTTTTTACGTAAATCTCTTCTGGATGTGACAAAATCCTACGCTACTCGGTTCATTACCTTTCCTTTAGGGCAATCTTCCAGTTATTATTACTATCATTATTATTATTAGTTGACCTACAACCCTAGTTGGAAAAGCTGGATGCTATAAGCTCAAGGGTTCCAACAGGCAAAATAGCCCAATGAGGAAAGGAGATAAGGAAATAAATGAACTGTATTTGAGAAGTAATGAACAGATAATATAAGATATCTTATAAGTAACGACGTTAAAATAGATCTGTCATGGATAAACTATGAAGACTCATGACAACCTGTTCAACATGAAAACATTCTCTGCACGTTTGAACTTCTAAAGTGTTCATTAATTCTAATAGTCATGCCTTCTCCATCACGAAGCTTAATACTACAGTGTTCTAGCAGTTTTATTCCAGCTGTGACCAAGTTGTGGAATGATCTTCCTAATCGGGTGGCTGAATCGGTAGATCTTCAAAAGTTCAAACTTGCTGCAAATGTAATGTTGAACAGGCTGACATAAGTCCTTTTATAGTTTACATATAAAAGATCTGCTTTGATGTTATACTGTTCATAAATTATTTCATTTTCCTTGTTCATAACTTCTCATGGAGTTTACTTATTTTCTTTCCTCACTGGGCTACTTTTTCCCTGCTTGAGCCCTGAGACTTATATCTTGTTTTTCCAACTAGGGATATAGCTTAGCTTGTAATAATAATAATAATAATAATAATAATAATAATAATAATAATAATATCACTTTACAGTATGATTATTTTGTAATATGAGCAAATATTTTTTTCATATACTCTTATTTTCATAAAATGGCAATATTTTCTATGCAAGTCCACTTGACTTATAGATTCAAATCTAAGTGTTTGTTTGAACTTTTGACACATTTGTGATAACAGTAACCAAACATGAAATCATAATGAATTGCAATATATATATATCTTCATTAAATAACATTTCCTTGTAAGAGCCAATTTATTTGCTTACAAGCAAATAGATTATCTCCTTTCCTCACTAAGCTATTTTTCCTAGTTGGAGCCCTTGGGCTAATAGCATCCTGCTCTTCCAACTAGGGTTATAGCTCAGCTTGTAATAATAATAATAGTAGTAATAATAATAATAATAATGATAACAATAGTAAAAATTGTTATGTTTACGGAAACATTCATGAAGATAGAATATCTCTCTCTCTCTCTCTCTCTCTCTCTCTCTCTCTCTCTCTCTCTCTCTCTCTCTCTCTCTCTCTCTCTCTCTCTCCATTGACGCAATTCGAATACGAATTTCAAAGGCATATTTACTTTCAACTTTCATTTCTTGAATTCTGTATTATCAAGCAAATTTTATTAGGAAACTTCACATGCTCTCTCGGAGGAACTGAAATGACAGCAAAATGGAAATCATTGTATTTCATGATTTTAGAGTATTTTATATTCATTACTATGAATTGCAAACATTATACATTAACTTATGATTAAATGTAAAAAATTCTATATATAAAGAATGTAATGTAGGCCTATAATTAAATGTGAACAATTCTACGTGTAATAAATGTAATGTATGATTCAATGTGAACAATTCTACGTAAAACAAATGTGATGGATGATTAAATGTGAACAATTCCACCTGTAATAAATGTAATGTATGATTAAATGTGAACAATTCTACGTGTAATAAATGTAATGTATGATTAAATGTGAACAATTCTGTGTGCAATAAATGTAATTTATGATTAAATGCGAACGATTCTGTGTGCAATAAATGTAATTTATGATTAAATGCGAACAATACTGCGTGTAATAAATGTAATGTATGATTCAATGTGAACAATTCTACGTATAATAAATGCAATATATGATAAAATGTGAACAATTCCACCTGTAATAAATGTAATGTATGATTAAATGTGAACAATTCTACGTGTAATAAATGTAATGTATGATTAAATGTGAACAATTCCAAGTTTAATTTGTTCGAGATGACGGTACTGGCTAAGCTACCTTCCACTGAGGACTGGTACAATAAACTTAATCTTCTTGTACATTTCTGATGGAATAGGCCTGAGTAGGCCTATTCAGCGTTTACATTTCCTCTTTATTTGTAGACAGAAAACTCGTTTCTTTTGAATATAATAATGAAAAAGTAATATTAAAAAAAGGTTTCCCCTGAATTACATCTCGTGGAATAAATGAAATACTTTTTTTTCTTTTTTTTTTTGGTAGGCTGTATCACATTATAGCAGATTCAGATGGAAATATTTAATTATAAAGAGAAAAATCTATGCACAATCTAGAGCAGTTGCAGTATAAATATTCATTTAGGCTTGTCTTTTTTAATTATATTGTACTTCACTATAAATACTATCTATAGCACCACTTTGTAGCTGTGTGTTAAAATCACCATGTTTGGAACATATTCTCGCCAAGCCTGTCTTTAGCCAGAGACGGACTTTATAAAGAGATCTATTCATTCCTCACTAATCCCTCGTTTTCCTCGTCATAAGTGGAATTCTCTATTGATTCTCCTTTGAGAATGAAGAGAGTCCCTTCTATGAGACTCCTCACAACGCCATTTAATTCCCCATTCAAACTACGGGGATTTGGAATCATAGAGGAGGGTAGATCTGTCCGTTCTCTTTTCTTCTCGTTGGGATTATTTTACGTTCAGCAAAGCAGGTCAGAGCCATAGATTATTTTACGTTCAGCAAAGCAGGTCAGAGCCATAGATTACTTTACGTTCAACAAAGCAGGTCAGAGCCATAGATTATTTTACGTTCAACAAAGCAGGTCAGAGCCATAGATTATTTTACGTTCAGCAAAGCAGGTCAAAGCCATAGATTATTTTACGTTCAGCAAAGCAGGTCAGAGCCATAGATTACTTTACGTTCAACAAAGCAGGTCAGAGCCATAGATTATTTTACGTTCAACAAAGCAGGTCAGAGCCATAGATTATTTTACGTTCAGCAAAGCAGGTCAGAGCCATAGATTATTTTACGTTCAACAAAGCAGGTCAGAGCCATAGATTATTTTACGTTCAACAAAGCAGGTCAGAGCCATAGTTTATTTTACGTTCAGCAAAGCAGGTCAGAGCCATAGATTATTTGACGTTCAACAAAGCAGGTCAGAGCCATAGATTATTTTACGTTTAGCAAAACAGGTCAGAACCATAGATTATTTGACGTTCAACAAAGCAGGTCAGAGACATAGATTATTTTACGTTCAACAAAGCAGGTCAGAGCCATAGTTCATTCTCTCCTACTTTGATCTATTCTTTCGTTTGCAAATTCTATTTTTTTTCCCATTTTTCAGTTCGACTTCTTCCTTTGTACGCAACTCGACTAATAACTTCAATTATACATTTTTCATATTTTCCAATATCGATCTGTAAGAATGGAATCAATTAAATGAATAAATATAACAATGCAACTTGATATTGCCATCACGGGAGTCATTATTTTAGCTTCTGCTCCATGACAATTGCCTTCATTTTCAAACTGCAGATCTTCCGAACCTGGAAAGGCATTAGGATTCAAAGCACTCTAGGTCATGTCAGATGTGAGGGAGGGGGGGGGGGGTTCCTCTAAAAAGGAAGGGGACCACTTGCCACCTATCCCAAATTATATATATATATATATATATATATATATATATATATATATACATTTGTAGTATATATGTATGTTTGTTTGTACGTACACATATATATATATATGTATATATATATACACATTTGTAGTATATATGTGTTTGTTTGTACGTACATACACACATATATATATATATATATATATATATATATATATATATATATATATATATACTGTATACTCGTATATACAATTATGTTTAGTATTCAATGTATATATATATATATATATATATATATATATATATATATATATATATATATATATATATATATACTGTATACTCGTATATACAATTATGTTTAATATTCAATGTATATATATATATATATATTATATATATATATATATATATATATATATATATATATATATATATATATATATATATATATATACTGTATACTCGTATATACAATTACGTGTAATATTCAATGTGTATGTATATATATGTATATATATATGTAATATATATATATATATATATATATATATATATATATATATATATATATATATATATATATATATATATATATATACACACACACACGAGAGATAAGTCACATATGAATGTCAGTGAAGCATAAATAATCTTTCAGCAGATGATGAAAAAATGAAAGTGGCCAATCTCTATTGCAACAGACGATTTTGGAAACAGAGGGAGGTAAAAAAAAAGGAAAAGAAAAAAAAAGTAAATGGATCTTCGCAAGAAGTATAAGAGAAGCAAAAACATATCAGTTGCTCGACTCCATCAAAGAAATATTTTTTTTCCTTGCCTTACGAGAAAAGACGAAATCTTCTCACACAACTTTCTGGAATATAGAATATTTTCTTTTACCTCGACTCAGACGTGAGTTTTCAATTGTAGTTTTGCCGCTGAATAGAAGCAAGAAAATGTTGAAGCTTTCTTTATTTTCTTTTTATCCAAAAATAAAAAAAGAAATAATGTTCAAAAGTCATGTACAGTTGGATACAGGAACTCCTGGTTGTGGTGACCTATTGGAAACGTTCCTGCCTATAGTTAATTCTTTTTAGGGAGGAAGATTTGCACTGACTCACAGCGGTGCCCTTTTAGCTCGAAAAGTTTCCTGCTCTCCGATTGGTCAGAATTATCTTGTACAACTAATCAGCGATCAGGAAACTTTTCCGAGCTAAAAGGGCACCCCTGCGAGTCGGTGCAAATCTGCCTCACTAAAAAGAATTGACTATAGTGATCTGCTCGACTGGGGCTCGAAATTACGCTCAAGTTCTATAACTTCTTGTGATGTTTGTAACCTTATCATCCGAGTGAGCAGGATGGGATGTTTTGGGGCGCCTAAAGGTCTACCTGCTGAGTCATCAGCAGCCATTGCCTATCCTTCCCTGGTCCTAAATTGGGTGGAAAGGAGTCTTGGGTGCTGATCATATCTATTATATGGTCAGTCTCTAGGTCATTGTCCAGCTAGCTAGGGCATTGTCACTGTCCCTTGCCTATGCCATTCATGAGCGGCCTTTAAATCTCGCTCTGCGAGGTGCCAGGTACAAACAGAGACGAGGTGACTGCAAGTAAAACTTATTCAACAGATAACGAGCTTATATACAAGCAGTTGAGAGCAAGAAGGTCACACAAATTCAAACAATGGGAAACATGCGATGTCAAGCTTAAACAGGTTGTTATAGCATCAGTGTGGGAGAAAGCAAGAGATAAAAAAAATCAATAGCATTACATTGTATGAGATGGAAATTATTAGATTTTGGAAGGGTGAAAGTCAAGGTCACGGATGAGAGAAACGTTTAAAATCAGTCCAAAAGATCGGGAAATAAAGGTCAAGGTCATGGACGAGAAAAAAGTCCAAAATCAGTCCAAAAGATCGAGAAATAAGCTGCCCTGGTGGAGGTCTACGCTGTACTGAGTGACTCTCTAGTTATTTTCAGTATATTTAGCTTTTTGCATTTAAAACAGGCAGACTTCCGACTTTATTCAATGATGACAGCCTCGCTTTAAAAAGCTATGAATTGCAAATCAATCATTTGACTTTTATGTTGACTAGCCTTCGATCCACGGGAATCAAAAGGAGTTGACATAGCCAACGGCATTTGATGTTCCCTCAATCATTTCCGAGAATCCTTTAACCTGCGTTCGAGGACTGATGCTTCAACTGATATATTTAAATCGTTCGTATAATTTGTGCTGTTGGAATACCTCTCTCTCTCTCTCAAAAAGAGCCAAGATTTGCCTAATACATATTTACTGCAGTTCGACAACGCATTCCTTTCCATTTACCTTGAAAAATATTTATAATAATCTTCCATATTATGTCACTATTACTGTCATAAGCTTTATATTATATACATTTCTTACGTATTGAAATTCCCAGTAAAAATTTATACAGAGTATTTAGTTTTAACACAAGCTTTGATTAATTTAATTAATGTATTTAATATTTTTAATCCCCTCTAATTTCACGTTTAGATGCTTTTTTATGAAAGTAGTGCGATTGATTTTATAGGTTGAAATGATACCAAAGGGCTGTTGTGTCCTATTGGTTACGTCTCTGCTTGGGGTTCGAGTCTCGCTCAAACTCATTAGTTCCTTTGGTTGCTGCAACCTCACCATCCTTATGAGCTAAGGATGGGGTGTTTGAGGAACCCTACAGATCTACCTGTCGAGTCATCAGCAGCCATTACCTGGTCCTCCTTGATCCTAGCTTAGGTGGAGAGGGGGTTGGGAGCTGATCATTTGTATATATGGTCAGTCTCTAGGGCATTGTCCTGCTTGCTATGGTAATATCACTGTCCCTTGTCTCTTCCAGTCATGGGTGTCCAATTAATTAATTTGTATCATATAACGCCGGATGGCCTTTGCTGTCTCAAAGCCTCAATTTTATAATCCAATCCAATCCTTGTCGTTTTTAATATTATTATTACTTGCTAAGCTACAACCCTAGTTGGAAAAGCAGGATGCTACAAGCCCAGGGGGTCCAACAGGGAAAATAGCCCATGTGAGGAAAGGAAACAAGGAAAACTAAAATATTTTAAGAACAGTATCATCATCTAACTAAATATTTCCTATATAAACTATAAAAAACTTTAACAAAACTAGAGAAAGAGAAACCAGATAGAAAAATGTGCCCGAGTGTACCCTCAAGCAAGAGAACTCCGACCCAAGACAGTGGAAGACCGTGGTACAGAGGCTATGGCACTAACCAAGACTAGAGAACAATGGCTTGATTTTGGAGTCTCCTCCTCCTAGACGAGCCCCTGGCCATAGCTAGAGTCTCTTCCACGAAAGTAATTGTGGCAAATTATGTTTATTTTTGGTTTTTTTTGCTTTTTTTAAGCTGATAGGAAAAGTAGGTGAAGGAAGGAGGAGTATAGCTAACTAGCTACCCATGGAAGGGCATAATTTTGAAAGTTAAGTATCTTAACGAGTAAAGTGTTAGCAACAATTTTATCTAAGTAAAGGTAAATTTTTTTCTTAGTATTAAGTCTCACATTTAATGGCAAATAATGATAACAATGCCTTTGAATAGGTAAGTGTCTTCGTAGTCTGCCGTTATAGGATAATCTTAACTTCTTTTATATTTCGGTGTTTTGCTCTGAAACCTGTACACATACACTGTTGGAGGCCTTGGGGTTATAGCATCTTGCTTTTCCAACTAGGGTTGTAGCTTGGCTAGTAATATTAATAATAATGATAATGCCTTTGAATGGCTATGAGTCTCCGTAGTCTCTTAAATTTATTATGACAGAAACTCTTTAAAAACAACTAAGCCGTTGAAGAGGACCAATGTGATGTATTTTCGCATTTATTTCTCTCACTTCTGAACCCAGAATCCAACTCTTGGCAAACTCTTTCATTAAAGGTTAAAAGGCCACTCATGAATGAATGGCAGAGGCAATGAACAGTGACAGTACGCTATCCAGCAGGACAATGCCCTAGAGACTAACCATATATACATATGATCAGCGCCCAACCAAGCTAGGTCTAAGGAGGGCCGGGCAATAGCTGCTAATGACACCCCAAAACCCCTCAATTCTTGGTGAGGTTGCAGCGATCAAAGGAACTAACGAGTTCGAGCGGGACTCGAACCCCAGTCTGGAAATCACCAGGCAAGGACGTTACCAACAGGCCATTCACAACCTTCGTGCTTATATTGCTATTAAACTTTAAGCTTAATTTTTATTTATAAGTTGATAATGACTAAAAACGGTAGAATAGACTTAAAAAATTACTTACATTAGAAGACAATATGCCATTTAGATATCTCTCTCTTGTTTATACCATTAAAATCAAATTTGGAACTTATCACTAACCTACACCAATATGGCTTTATTTCACTGTGGAAATAATGATCGTAATGTGAAATTAATTAACCGTGATGAATGTTTAATTAGGCCCGTGGAAAATAATTATACGTGCTACCTATGAAAAGGTTTCAATTAAAATGTGATAAACATGGCGAGAGAAATTTGGCCATTTGTGAATTAGATTTAATACCTAACTAATCCTCATGAAAATATGAATAAAATACACCCACATACACACGCATATATATATATACATACATATATATATATATATATATATATATACATACATATATATATATATATATATATATATATATATATATATACATACATATATATATATATATATATATATATATACACACATAATATATATATATATATATATATATATATATATATATATATATATATATATATACAGTATTATATATTATATATACATATATATACACACACATATATATATATGTGTTCAAATATGTATGATATATATAATACACACACACACACACACATATATATATATATATATTACACGCACATATATATATGCATATATATAGTGTGTGTGTGTATGTATTTGTATGTGCAACAAGGATATCACAGATAGCTTACAACTTTGACAAATTTATTGTCTTCATTATAATAAGTTTTGGAACATTCAGACATATCACCTTCAAATCTTATAAAATGATAAATACCCAATGTTTATTAACCAACTATTATAGCACACTAATCTATTTGAAAAAAAAAAAGAAACTACCATGCCTAATTACTCTCTAAATACGTAGTTTAATCGGAAATTAACGATAGATAATTACAAAGTCTCTTACAAACAGCGACAAAATTCTAGTTCATCGCGGTTATCTTGTGATAGACAGTAACCTTTATAATTTTAATAAACAAAGGCAAAAAATAGACCTACGTTAACGAACATGTTCGATGCAGATGTTAATATTTTCTTTTGTTAAATGTTACGTTCCCTTCGAGTCTCTTTCTCTCTCTCTCAAACTTATACGCTAGGCGAGTGAAGTGTTTACTTCCAATATATTTTCCATATTCAATTGCGTTAAATCATTTATAGATATGTTTTGTACCAACCGTGTGTCACCCGATCGTACATTGTTCATTTTGTGTATATATTATGCTTGTATCTTCGCTCTTCCCTCGCACTAAAAAGAACCTGAATAAACATGCCTGTTTTTCTCACCGTTAACGGTGTCGGTTTTGGACATGAAATTTCCTGTTGCACTGAGGTTTTTTATATAAAGGAGAGTGTTCTATAATAAACTCAAGCAGTTGCTTTCAACCTGTCTTTGAGTCACAACCTTCTCTCGGCCCGTCACAGTTTTGTAAAAAATACTATTATTAACCTGTGTCTCTCTCTAACTTACATGCTATGTGACCGAGATGTTTAGTTCCAAGTTATTTTCCACATTCAGGTATGTTACCCCATTTATAGCTATATTTTGTAAAAATATTAGTATTAGTCCCTTCTCTCTCTCTCTCTCTCGAACTTATACGTTAGGAGACAGAGCTGTTAAGTTCCAAGTTATTTGCCATATTCAGGTTTATTAAGTCATTTAAAGATTTTTTTTTTTTTGCAAAAGATATTATTATTAGCCCCTTCTCTCTCTCTTAACTTATATGCTAGGTGACTGAACCATTTATTTCAATTATATATCCCATATTCCATCATTTATTAATATGCTTTGGTAAGAGATTTTTGGGACACACACACCACACACTCTCTCTCAGTAGAGAACAGCAGACTGAACCATTAAGTTCCATTAAATTTTCCATATTCCATCATTCATTAATATGCTTTGTAAAGATTTTGGGACACACACACACACTCCCTCTCACTCTCAGTAAAGAACAGCAGAGTATATATATATATCTTCCCAATAGATATGGATATTATAAATATCTTACCCTTTTCCCCACGTGTCCAGACGAAGACAAATAAAAGGCTTACCTTGAAGTCATCTGTAAATGTACATATCAATATCCAGCTGTATGTTGAATATTTATCCAGAGAAAATATTGTTCCTG
>NC_090729.1:114858645-114926145 GCF_036898095.1 Palaemon carinicauda
CCACAACAAGATGCGTTCTCTAAGCCCTTAATTACATTTCCTCTCTGACGAACAGCTTCGCGCCATGGAATGCACTTACTGGACTCGCTCACTATCGAGAGATGCGCAGTGGAGGTGCGCAGTGCAAATTACTCGAGTGTTAGACCGAGAAATTTCGCAAAGTATTTCTTTGATTTTCTCCTCAGTCGATTCACTTTGAAAGGAGAATTGAGAATTTCTTCAGAAGGAAATTCTAAAGATTATCTCTATAATTTTAAAGTGAAAAAGAAAAGATAAATTATTAATGTAACACTTTCAGGGTAATTTTTTTCCCAATGACCTTAGAAGAGTTCTGCAATATTTACGTTATCGATTACGTTGACTTCATGTGGATTTAAAAATGGCTCTAGTGATTAGCTAATCAATGGGAGTAAGAGGGAACTGAGTAAGATATTACTGTGATTTTATATATATATATATATATATATATATATATATATATATATATATATATATATATATATATATATATGCTTAAATAGATATAGATACATAAACAAACACACACACACACATATATATATATACACATATAGGTATATCTATATACACATAAGTATGTATGTATATGTTTTGTATACCTATGCAGCGCGTGTATATTTGTCCTTTAAAAAGTAACATTAAGTCACAAGTAGAAGACCCTAGAAAGAATCCAGAGAATGTACACCAACAAGGTCAATCTTTTCCACATTATTAATAACACCGCTCGAATAAATCTATAACATCACTGGAAATCCGATATTCACCTCTCATAGTAATCAGCTGATATCGGGTTAATCAGGTAATGTCCAGAGAATTGGCAGCATTTATTGGATTCCTGAATATATTGGTTCCCTTATTGGAAACGTCCATGCCTGGCGATCTGTTAAACTGGGGTTCGTTTGTTTCCTGTGAGTGTCTGCAACCTGACCATCCTTGTGAGCTAGGGATGGGTGGTTTGTAGGAGTTTAAAGTTTTGAAGGTTTAAAGGCAGCTCATTGCCCTATCAAGCAGGAAGATGCTCTAGAGACTGACCATATACATATCATCAGCGCCCAACCCGCTCTCCACACAAGCTAGGACCAAGAAGGGCCAGGCAATGGCTGCTGACGACTTAGCAGATATACATATAGGCTCCCCCAAGCCCCCCACCCTTAGCTCACAAGAATGGTGAGGTTGCAGCGACCAAATGAATTAATGAGTTTAAGTGAGACTCGAACTCCAGTCAGGGACAATACCACATAGAACACCACAACCCTATGGTTACATCTGTTAGGTCATCAGCAGCCATAGTCTGTCCCTCCCTGGTCCTGGTTTGGATGGAGAGGGGGCTTGGGTGCTGATTATATGTTTATATGGTCAATTTCTAAGGCATATATTCTGGTTTATGAGTTAAATAGGATGTTTCATTGTTTGTTTTACGTGGTGATTTGTTTATTTACAAGTGGTTCTCCTTTGTTTATCTGTTTCTGATGTAGTTTATAATATTTATTTCCTTTTCAATCAAACAGTAAAACAATACTATGACCAAAGAAGAGAGATAAATGATTACAATGCAAATATCTTACAAATAAGATTCTATCATTTACATAAATATTGCACTTCCACGCAGATATAAAATCATAGCATACCTAAAACAAGATTGAATTCCTAAACGAAAATTACATTTATATTTTCAATATCCGATTCTACCTAATGTCTTCTGACCATCGATGAATCTGAACAGATATCACACCAATTCTAGTTCCCGTCTCTGCGATATTTTGTGAAATGTCTCCTTTGATAATTTCCCGACGTTACAATATCAATAACTCGAGTTTTATATTTTATCTAGGATTTGTGATATAGAAAATTGTGTTGGAGGTTAATTATAAATATATAGCTACTTTAAATTCATATAGTGTATACATACAAATACACATACACACACACACACATATATATATATATATATATATATATATATATATATATACATTTATATGTATATGTATATATACATATATATGTATGAATGTATATATATATATATATATACATACACACACAATATATATATATATATATATATATATATATATATATATATATATATATACAGTATACATACATATATATATATATATATATATATATATATATATATATCTATACAGTATACATATATATATTTACAGTATATACTTATATATATATATATATATACATACATACATACATATATATATATATATATATATATATATATATATATATATATATATATATCCTGTCATGATCAAGGGCGAGAGAGAGAAGTCATACCCTGATCAATGTTTCCGTACCGTAGGTGTCATTCAAGTAATAGGTAAAATCATGAACACAGTGAGTATATTTCTACATCTCTCAAAGAAAGAAATTTTTAGAAAATATCTAAATTCTAAAATATTTAAGTAAAATAAGATTGATTTAAAAAAGAAACCTAATGTATTTACATGATTGTCTATCATCAGGTAATGGTATAAAATAGATAAAAAATATATAATAACCCGGCATGAAAAAACCTACATATCTAGAGTGCAAACCTCCTCCAAGGTTGAGTAACCCACCAACCAAAAGTTCTCCTCAAAAACACGCATTCCTATCTCTCCCAAAATCCAGTAGACAACATTCAACTAAAGGTGCACAAAACCCAAACGAACAAACGAATGAACAAACAATCATACCGAGTCAAACCATTGCTTCCATGTCTGGAGCAATAAGTCATTTAATTTTGCAATCAATGTTCTGACTGATAAATTATTTGCACGTTTCTAATTATCGAATACGGGAAATGCCTCTTTAAAGTGAATGTATTTAATGACTGAGCCTCAAAGCTTCATAAATAGCCAATCACGACTTCGGTTTCCATTTCAGATCCTGTCTAATTCCGTCCTGCCTTTCTGTCAGTAATAGAAAGCTCTCTGTTTGATGATAATTGAACTTTTTTTTTCTTTTTGTAAACATTGATAGTTTGCAAAAATTTTGTCTTGATAATTGATCTTTTTTTTTTTTTTTTTTTTGGTAAACGTTGATAGCTTGCAAAACTGTTGTCTTGTTATTAAAAAAACGGTTGTCATTAAGGAATGTTATATGTGTAATATGTTTATTAGTTTATAATGTACTAATAAAAGTAGTCGTCAATTTCAAAGGTTTCCAATGAATGGCAGATGCAAGGGATAGGGCAATGTACTTGAGACACCATAGTTTTCCCTGTTGGAGTCCTTGGGCTTATAGCATCTTACTTTTTCAACTAGGGCTGTAGCTTAGCTTATAATAATAATAATAATAATAATAATAATAATAATAATAATAATAATAATAATACTAATACTAATAATAATGATGATGATGATAACAAAAATTATGTTAAAAAAAATAATAATAATGAATAGATTAATCATATATTACTTCATATCGGAGGTCATTGACGCCGATATTCCTTATTATGAATAAAGAACAAAAGGAAAGGCGAAAGTAATATGTAAAGAATTCACGATAACTGACCAATTACAATGGTAAAATTCTAATCATCACTATTGTACATATTTCTTTGAGAAGACTTAACTTTTTCTTTGGTTAGAGTTCTCTTGCTTGAGGGTAAACTCAAGCACGCTATTCTACCTTGTTTCTCTTTCTCTTGTTTTTTAAAAGTTTTTATAGTTTATATATGAAAGATCTAATTCAATATTATTACTGTTATTGAAATATTTTACTTTTATTGTTCATTATTTCTCGCATAGTTTAATTATTTCCTTGTTTCCTTTCCTCACTGGGCTATTTCTCCTTGTTGGAGCCCTCGGGCTTATAGCACCCTGATTTTCCATCAAGGGTTGTGGCTTAGCTGGTAATAGTAAAAGTAATATGAGAATACTCATATGATTCTGTACTTTATAAAGCAATGTGTTTTCTAGTCGTATTCAAAACATCTTTATATGATTTTCCAAAGTTCTTTGTACAGCAAACAGTCCGGGTACTTTCATATTGTAAACATGAAAATATTTACAAGATGCATGAATATATGAAAATGAGGACTTATAATTCCATGATCTATATTAATATCACAGCCTCCTGGAAGGGGTTATTTGATACCAGAAAGATATAGAAAGTTTAATGGCGATATTCTCGGACAAAGCATTCTCCTAACCTTTCATACGACGGCACTAATATCATATTAATGAAATTGGGTCAGGATATGGCGTAGGACATTAAATTGGGCTGTTATAAACAGTGCAAGGAAATTGGCACGTCTTGGAAACTTGGTAATTTTGTCCAGTAATGTTAAATCTTTTACCTCAATTCTTTTGGAATTCATGATGGGTAATACTTCATGGAAAGATGACAGTACACAGTATAAGCGATACAGTAGATTTTTGTTTATTTACACAGCTTGACTCACACAATTCAGTGTGGTCCCTATTACCAGGTCATTAGCTGAAAAAATAAAACAGGCAATTCGAACACCTTCACCATTCATCTCTCCTACACTATGGACACTCATGCATTCACTAAAACAATCATTATCATCACCTAGTTAAGCATTCATGTCCCCCCCATACAAAGAAGAATATCACATTTTGGCACCTTTATCAACAGACTGACATTGACCCTAAAGCCCTGACCACACGATCGAGTATGCTCAATGGGCAAACAGTAATACCAGACCACAATAGGTAGTTAGAATGACGGTTGATGATGTCAGAAGCGGGAAAACCCCATGCAGGGATTTGGCAACACTGTTGAGAAAACAGTAATACCAGACCACGATATGTAGTGAGAATGAGGGTCAATGAAGTTTGAAGTGGAAAAACCACAGGCAGGGACCTGGCAACACTGTTGAGAATACCGTAATACCACACCACAATAGGTAGTGAAAATGAGGGTCAATGAAGTTTGAAGCGGGAAAACCACAGGCAGGGACCTGGCAACACTGTTGAGAAAACCGTAATACCACACCACAGTAGGTAGTGAAAATTAGGGTCAATGAAGTTTGAAGCGGGAAAACCACAGGCAGGGACCTGGCAACTCTGTCGAACTATCAATAATACCAGACCACAATAAGAAGTGAGAATGAGGGTTGATGACGTCAGAATCGGAAAAACTACAAGCAAGGATCTGGCAACACTGTCGAACAAATAGTAATACCAGACCACAATAAGTAGTAAGAATGAGGGTTAATGAAGTCAGAAGCAAGAAAACCACAGGCCGGGATCTGGCAACACTGTTGAGAAAACCGTAATACCACACCAAAATAGGTAGTGAAAATGAGGGTCAATGAAGTTTGAAGCGGGAAAACCACAGGCAGGGACCTGGCAACTCTGTCGACCTATTAATACCAGATACAATAAGAAATGAGAATGAGGGTTGATAACGTCAGAAGTGGGAAAACCACAGGCAGGGACCTGGCAACACTGTCAAACATACAGTGATACCAGACCACAGTAGGTAGTGAGAATAAGGGTTGATGACATCTGAAGCGGGAAAACCACAGGCAGGGACCTGGCAACACTGTCGAACAAACAGTGATACCGGACCAGAGTAGGCAGTGAGAATAAGGGTTGATGACATCTGAAGCGGGAAAACCACAGGTAGGGACCTGGCAACACTGTCGAACATACCGTAATACCAGACCAGAGTAGGTAGTGAGAATAAGGGTTGATGACATCTGAAGCGGGAAAACCACAAGAAGGGACCTGGCAACACTGTCGAAAAAAACCATAATACCAGACCAGAGTAGGTAGTAAGAATAACGGTTGATGACATCAGAAGCGGGAAAACCACAGGCAGGGACCTGGCTACACTGTCGAACAAACCGTAATACCAGACCAAATTGGGTAGTGAGAATAAGGGTTGATGACACCTGAAGCGGGAAAACCACAGGCAGGGACCTGGCAACACTGTCGAACAAACCGTAATACCAGACCACAGTAGGTAGTGAGAATAGGGGTTGATGACATCTGAAGCGGGAAAACCACAGGCAGGGACCTGGCAACACTGTCGAACGAACCATAATACCAGACCACAATAGGTAGTGAGAATAGGGGTTGATGACATCTGAAGCGGGAAAACCACAGGCAGGGACCTGGCAACACTGTCGAACAAACCGTAATACCAGACCAGAGAAGGTAGTGAGAATAGGGGTTGATGACATCTGAAGCTGGAAAACCACAGGCAGGGACCTGGCAACACTGTCGAACAAACCGTAATACCAGACCAAATTGGGTAGTGAGAATAAGGGTTGATGACACCTGAAGCGGGAAAACCACAGGCAGGGACCTGGCAACACTGTCGAACAAACCGTAATACCAGACCACAGTAGGTAGTGAGAATAGGGGTTGATGACATCTGAAGCTGGAAAACCACAGGCAGGGACCTGGCAACACTGTCGAACAAACCGTAATACCAGACCAGAGAAGGTAGTGAGAATAGGGGTTGATGACATCTGAAGCGGGAAAACCACAGGCAGGGACCTGGCAACACTGTCGAACAAACCGTAATACCAGACCACAGTAGGTAGTGTGAATAAGGGTTGATGACATCAGAAGCGGGAAAACCACAGGCAGGGACCTGGCAACACTGTCGAACAAACCGTAATACCAGACCAGAGAAGGTAGTGAGAATAGGGGTTGATGACATCTGAAGCGGGAAAACCACAGGCAGGGACCTGGCAACACTGTCGAACAAACCGTAATACCAGACCAAATTGGGTAGTGAGAATAAGGGTTGATGACACCTGAAGCGGGAAAACCACAGGCAGGGACCTGGCAACACTGTCGAACAAACCGTAATACCAGACCAGAGAAGGTAGTGAGAATAAGGGTTGATGACACCTGAAGCGGGAAAACCACAGGCAGGGACCTGGCAACACTGTCGAACAAACCGTAATACCAGACCACAATAGGTAGTGAGAATAGGGGTTGATGACATCTGAAGCCGGAAAACCACAGGCCGGGACCTGGCAACACTGTCGAACAAACCGTAATACCAGACCACAGTAGGTAGTGTGAATAAGGGTTGATGACATCAGAAGCGGGAAAACCACAGGCAGGGACCTGGCAACACTGTCGAACAAACCGTAATACCAGACCATATTGGGTAGTGAGAATAAGGGTTGATGACACCTGAAGCGGGAAAACCACAGGCAGGGACCTGGCAACACTGTCGAACAAACCGTAATACCAGACCACAGTAGGTAGTGAGAATAGGGGTTGATGACATCTGAAGCGGGAAAACCACAGGCAGGGACCTGGCAACATTGTCGAACAAACCGTAATACCAGACCACAGTAGGTAGTGAGAATAGGGGTTGATGACATCTGAAGCGGGAAAACCACAGGCAGGGACCTGGCAACACTGTCGAACAAACCGTAATACCAGACCACAGTAGGTAGTGTGAATAAGGGTTGATGACATCAGAAGCGGGAAAACCACAGGCAGGGACCTGGCAACACTGTCGAACAAACCGTAATACCAGACCACAGTAGGTAGTGTGAATAAGGGTTGATGACATCAGAAGCATGAAAACCACAGGCAGGGACCTGGCAACACTGTCGAACAAGCCGTAATACCAGACCAAATTGGGTAGTGAGAATAAGGGTTGATGACACCTGAAGCGGGAAAACCACAGGCAGGGACCTGGCAACACTGTCGAACAAACCGTAATACCAGACCACAGTAGGTAGTGTGAATAAAGGTTGATGACATCAGAAGCGGGAAAACCACAGGCAGGGACCTGGCAACACTGTCGAACAAACCGTAATACCAGACCACAGTAGGTAGTGAGAATAAGGGTTGATGACATCAGAAGCGGGAAAACCACAGGCAGGGACCTGGCAACACTGTCGAACATACCGTAATACCAGACCACAGTAGGTAGTGAGAATAAGGGTTGATGACATCTGAAGCGGGAAAACCACAGGCAGGGACCTGGCAACACTGTCGAACAAACCGTAATACCAGACCAAATTGGGTAGTGAGAATAAGGGTTGATGACACCTGAAGCGGGAAAACCACAGGCAGGGACCCGGCAACACTGTCGAACAAACCGTAATACCAGACCACAGTAGGTAGTGAGAATAGGGGTTGATGACATCTGAAGCGGGAAAACCACAGGCAGGGACCTGGCAACACTGTCGAACAAACCGTAATACCAGACCACAGTAGGTAGTGTGAATAAGGGTTGATGACATCAGAAGCGGGAAAACCACAGGCAGGGACCTGGCAACACTGTCGAACAAACCGTAATACCAGACCACAGTAGGTAGTGAGAATAGGGGTTGATGACATCTGAAGCGGGAAAACCACAGGCAGGGACCTGGCAACACTGTCGAACAAACCGTAATACCAGACCAGAGAAGGTAGTGAGAATAGGGGTTGATGACATCTGAAGGGGGAAAACCACAGGCAGGGACCTGGCAACACTGTCGAACAAACCGTAATACCAGACCAAATTGGGTAGTGAGAATAAGGGTTGATGACACCTGAAGCGGGAAAACCACAGGCAGGGACCTGGCAACACTGTCGAACAAACCGTAATACCAGACCAAATTGGGTAGTGAGAATAAGGGTTGATGACACCTGAAGCGGGAAAACCACAGGCAGGGACCTGGCAACACTGTCGAACAAACCGTAATACCAGACCAAATTGGGTAGTGAGAATAAGGGTTGATGACACCTGAAGCGGGAAAACCACAGGCAGGGACCTGGCAACACTGTCGAACAAACCGTAATACCAGACCAGAGAAGGTAGTGAGAATAGGGGTTGATGACATCTGAAGCGGGAAAACCACAGGCAGGGACCTGGCAACACTGTCGAACAAACCGTAATACCAGACCAAATTGGGTAGTGAGAATAAGGGTTGATGACACCTGAAGCGGGAAAACCACAGGCAGGGACCTGGCAACACTGTCGAACAAACCGTAATACCAGACCAAATTGGGTAGTGAGAATAAGGGTTGATGACACCTGAAGCGGGAAAACCACAGGCAGGGACCTGGCAACACTGTCGAACAAACCGTAATACCAGACCACAGTAGGTAGTGAGAATAGGGGTTGATGACATCTGAAGCGGGAAAACCACAGGCAGGGACCTGGCAACACTGTCGAACAAACCGTAATACCAGACCAGAGAAGGTAGTGAGAATAGGGGTTGATGACATCTGAAGCGGGAAAACCACAGGAAGGGACCTGGCAACACTGTCGAACAAACCGTAATACCAGACCACAGTAGGTAGTGTGAATAAGGGTTGATGACATCAGAAGTGGGAAAACCACAGGCAGGGACCTGGCAACACTGTCGAACATACCGTAATACCAGACCACAGTATGTAGTGAGAATAAGGGTTGATGACATCTGATGCGGGAAAACCAATGGCAGGGACCTGGCAACACTGTCGAACAAACCGTAATACCAGACTACAGTAGGTAGTGAGAATAGGGGTTGATGACATCTGAAGCGGGAAAACCACAGGCAGGGACCTGGCAACACTGTCGAAAAAACCGTAATACCAGACCACAGTAGGTAGTGTGAATAAGGGTTGATGACATCATAAGCGGGAAAACCACAGGCAGGGACCTGGCAACACTGTCGAACAAACCGTAATACCAGACTACAGTAGGTAGTGAGAATAGGGGTTGATGACATCTGAAGCGGGAAAACCACAGGCAGGGACCTGGCAACACTGTCGAACAAACCGTAATACCAGACCACAGTAGGTAGTGTGAATAAGGGTTGATGACATCAGAAGCGGGAAAACCACAGGCAGGGACCTGGCAACACTGTCGAACAAACCGTAATACCAGACCAAATTGGGTAGTGAGAATAAGGGTTGATGACACCTGAAGCGGGAAAACCACAGGCAGGGACCTGGCAACACTGTCGAACAAACCGTAATACCAGACCACAGTAAGTAGTGAGAATAGGGGTTGATGACATCTGAAGCGGGAAAACCACAGGCAGGGACCTGGCAACACTGTCGAACAAACCGTAATACCAGATCACAGTAGGTAGTGTGAATAAGGGTTGATGACATCAGAAGCGGGAAAACCACAGGCAGGGACCTGGCAACGCTGTCGAACAAACCGTAATACCAGACCACAGTAGGTAGTGTGAATAAGGGTTGATGACATCAGAAGCGGGAAAACCATAGGCAGGGACCTGGCAACACTGTCGAACAAACCGTAATACCAGACCACAGTAGGTAGTGAGAATAGGGGTTGATGACATCTGAAGCGGGAAAACCACAGGCAGGGACCTGGCAACACTGTCGAACAAACCGTAATACCAGACCAGAGAAGGTAGTGAGAATAGGGGTTGATGACATCTGAAGTGGGAAAATACCAGACCAGAGAAGGTAGTGAGAATAGGGGTTGATGACATCTGAAGCAGGAAAACCACAGGCAGGGACCTGGCAACACTGTCGAACAAACCAAAATACCAGACCAGAGAAGGTAGTGAGAATAGGGGTTGATGAAACCTGAAGCAGGAAAACCACAGGCAGGGACCTGGCAACACTGTCGAACAAACCGTAATACCAGACCACAGTAGGTAGTGTGAATAAGGGTTGATGACATCAGAAGCGGGAAAACTACAGGCAGGGACCTGGCAACACTGTCGAACAAACCGTAATACCAGACCAAATTGGGTAGTGAGAATAAGGGTTGATGACACCTGAAGCGGGAAAACCACAGGAAGGGACCTGGCAACACTGTCGAACAAACCGTAATACCAGACCAAATTGGGTAGTGAGAATAAGGGTTGATGACACCTGAAGCGGGAAAACCACAGGCAGGGACCTGGCAACACTGTCGAACAAACCGTAATACCAGACCACAGTAGGTAGTGAGAATAGGGGTTGATGACATCTGAAGTGGGAAAACCACAGGCAGGGACCTGGCAACACTGTCGAACAAACCGTAATACCAGACCACAATAGGTAGTGAGAATAGGGGTTGATGACATCTGAAGCGGGAAAACCACAGGCAGGGACCTGGCAACACTGTCGAACAAACCGCAATACCAGACCACAGTAGGTAGTGTGAATAAGGGTTGATGACATCAGAAGCGGGAAAACCACAGGCAGGGACCTGGCAACACTGTCGAACAAACCGTAATACCAGACCAAATTGGGTAGTGAGAATAAGGGTTGATGACACCTGAAGCGGGAAAACCACAGGCAGGGACCTGGCAACACTGTCGAACAAACCGTAATACCAGACCACAGAAGGTAGTGAGAATATGGGTTGATGACATCTGAAGCGGGAAAACCACAGGCAGGGACCTGGCAACACTGTCGAACAAACCGTAATACCAGACCACAGTAGGTAGTGAGAATAGGGGTTGATGACATCTGAAGCGGGAAAACCACAGGCAGGGACCTGGCAACACTGTCGAACAAACCGTAATACCAGACCACAGTAGGTAGTGTGAATAAGGGTTGATGACATCAGAAGCGGGAAAACCACAGGCAGGGACCTGGCAACACTGTCGAACATACCGTAATACCAGATCACAGTAGGTAGTGTGAATAAGGGTTGATGACATCAGAAGCGGGAAAACCACAGGCAGGGACCTGGCAACACTGTCGAACAAACCGTAATACCAGACCAAATTGGGTAGTGAGAATAAGGGTTGATGACACCTGAAGCGGGAAAACCACAGGCAGGGACCTGGCAACACTGTCGAACAAACCGTAATACCAGACCACAGTAGGTAGTGTGAATAAAGGTTGATGACATCAGAAGCGGGAAAACCACAGGCAGGGACCTGGCAACACTGTCGAACAAACCGTAATACCAGACCACAGTAGGTAGTGAGAATAAGGGTTGATGACATCAGAAGCGGGAAAACCACAGGCAGGGACCTGGCAACACTGTCGAACATACCATAATACCAGACCACAGTAGGTAGTGAGAATAAGGGTTGATGACATCTGAAGCGGGAAAACCACAGGCAGGGACCTGGCAACACTGTCGAACAAACCGTAATACCAGACCAAATTGGGTAGTGAGAATTAGGGTTGATGACACCTGAAGCGGGAAAACCACAGGCAGGGACCCGGCAACACTGTCGAACAAACCGTAATACCAGACCACAGTAGGTAGTGAGAATAGGGGTTGATGACATCTGAAGCGGGAAAACCACAGGCAGGGACCTGGCAACACTGTCGAACAAACCGTAATACCAGACCACAGTAGGTAGTGTGAATAAGGGTTGATGACATCAGAAGCGGGAAAACCACAGGCAGGGACCTGGCAACACTGTCGAACAAACCGTAATACCAGACCACAGTAGGTAGTGAGAATAGGGGTTGATGACATCTGAAGCGGGAAAACCACAGGCAGGGACCTGGCAACACAGTCGAACAAACCGTAATACCAGACCAGAGAAGGTAGTGAGAATAGGGGTTGATGACATCTGAAGGGGGAAAACCACAGGCAGGGACCTGGCAACACTGTCGAACAAACCGTAATACCAGACCAAATTGGGTAGTGAGAATAAGGGTTGATGACACCTGAAGCGGGAAAACCACAGGCAGGGAACTGGCAACACTGTCGAACAAACCGTAATACCAGACCAAATTGGGTAGTGAGAATAAGGGTTGAGGACATCTGAAGCGGGAAAACCACAGGCAGGGACCTGGCAACACTGTCGAACAAACCATAATACCAGACCAAATTGGGTAGTGAGAATAAGGGTTGATGACACCTGAAGCGGGAAAACCACAGGCAGGGACCTGGCATCACTGTCGAACAAACCGTAATACCAGACCAGAGAAGGTAGTGAGAATAGGGGTTGATGACATCTGAAGCGGGAAAACCACAGGCAGGGACCTGGCAACACTGTCGAACAAACCGTAATACCAGACCAAATTGGGTAGTGAGAATAAGGGTTGATGACACCTGAAGCGGGAAAACCACAGGCAGGGACCTGGCAACACTGTCGAACAAACCGTAATACCAGACCAAATTGGGTAGTGAAAATAAGGGTTGATGACACCTGAAGCGGGAAAACCACAGGCAGGGACCTGGCAACACTGTCGAACAAACCGTAATACCAGACCACAGTAGGTAGTGAGAATAGGGGTTGATGACATCTGAAGCGGGAAAACCACAGGCAGGGACCTGGCAATACTGTTGAACAAACCGTAATACCAGACCAGAGAAGGTAGTGAGAATAGGGGTTGATGACATCTGAAGCGGGAAAACCACAGGAAGGGACCTGGCAACACTGTCGAACAAACCGTAATACCAGACCACAGTAGGTAGTGTGAATAAGGGTTGATGACATCTGGAGCTTGAAAACCACAGGCAGGGACCTGGCAACACTGTCGAACAAACCGTAATACCAGACTACAGTAAGTAGTGAGAATAGGGGTTGATGACATCTGAAGCGGGAAAACCACAGGCAGGGACCTGGCAACACTGTCGAACAAACCGTAATACCAGACCACAGAAGGTAGTGTGAATAAGGGTTGATGACATCAGAAGCGGGAAAACCACAGGCAGGGACCTGGCAACACTGTCGAACTAACCGTAATACCAGACCAAATTGGGTAGTGAGAATAAGGGTTGATGACACCTGAAGCAGGAAAACCACAGGCAGGGACCTGGCAAGACTGTCGAACAAACCGTAATACCAGACCACAGTAAGTAGTGAGAATAGGGGTTGATGACATCTGAAGTGGGAAAACCACAGGCAGGGACCTGGCAACACTGTCGAACAAACCGTAATACCAGACCAAATTGGGTAGTGAGAATAAGGGTTGATGACATCAGAAGCGGGAAAACCACAGGCAAGGACCTGGCAACACTGTCAAACAAACCGTAATACCAGACCAGAGAAGGTAGTGAGAATAGGGGTTGATGACATCTGAAGCGTGAAAACCACAGGCAGGGACCTGGCAACACTGTCGAACAAACCGTAATACCAGACCAAATTGGGTAGTGAGAATAAGGGTTGATGACACCTGAAGCGGGAAAACCACAGGCAGGGACCTGGCAACACTGTCGAACAAACCGTAATACCAGACCAAATTGGGTAGTGAGAATAAGGGTAGATGACACCTGAAGCGGGAAAACCACAGGCAGGGACCTGGCAACACTGTCGAACAAACCGTAATACCAGACCAAATTGGGTAGTGAGAATAAGGGTTGATGACATCAGAAGCGGGAAAACAACAGGCAGGGACCTGGCAACACTGTCGAACAAACCGTAATACCAGACCAGAGAAGGTAGTGAGAATAGGGGTTGATGACATCTGAAGCGGGAAAACCACAGGCAGGGACCTGGCAACACTGTCGAACAAACCGTAATACCAGACCAAATTGGGTAGTGAGAATAAGGGTTGATGACACCTGAAGCGGGAAAACCACAGGCAGGGACCTGGCAACACTGTCGAAAAAACCGTAATACCAGACCAAATTGGGTAGTGAGAATAAGGGTTGATGACACCTGAAGCGGGAAAACCACAGGCAGGGACCTGGCAACACTGTCGAACAAACCGTAATACCAGACCACAATAGGTAGTGTGAATAAGGGTTGATGACATCAGAAGCGGGAAAACCACAGGCAGGGACCTGGCAACACTGTCGAACATACCGTAATACCAGACCACAGTAGGTAGTGAGAATAAGGGTTGATGACATCTGAAGCGGGAAAACCAATGGCAGGGACCTGGCAACACTGTCGAACAAACCGTAATACCAGACCAAATTGGGTAGTGAGAATAAGGGTTGATGACACCTGAAGCGGGAAAACCACAGGCAGGGACCTGGCAACACTGTCGAACAAACCGTAATACCAGACCACAGTAGGTAGTGAGAATAGGGGTTGATGACATCTGAAGCGGGAAAACCACAGGCAGGGACCTGGCAACACTGTCGAACAAACCGTAATACCAGACCACAGTAGGTAGTGTGAATAAGGGTTGATGACATCAGAAGCGGGAAAACCACAGGCAGGGACCTGGCAACACTGTCGAACATACCGTAATACCAGACCAGAGAAGGTAGTGAGAATAGGAGTTGGTGACATCTGAAGCGGGAAAACCACAGGCAGGGACCTGGCTACACTGTCGAACAAACCGTAATACCAGACCAAATTGGGTAGTGAGAATAAGGGTTGATGACACCTGAAGCGGGAAAACCACAGGCAGGGACCTGGCAACACTGTCGAACAAACCGTAATACCAGACCACAGTAGGTAGTGAGAATAGGGGTTGATGACATATGAAGCGGGGAAACCACAGGCAGGGACCTGGCAACACTGTCGAACGAACCATAATACCAGACCACAGTAGGTAGTGAGAATAGGGGTTGATGACATCTGAAGCGGGAAAACCACAGGCAGGGACCTGGCAACACTGTCGAACAAACCGTAATACCAGACCAGAGAAGGTAGTGAGAATAGGGGTTGATGATATCTGAAGCGGGAAAACCACAGGCAGGGACCTGGCAACACTGTCGAACAAACCGTAATACCAGACCACAGTAGGTAGTGTGAATAAGGGTTGATGACATTAGAAGCGGGAAAACCACAGGCAGGGACCTGGCAACACTGTCGAACAAACCGTAATACCAGACCAGAGAAGGTAGTGAGAATAGGGGTTGATGACATCTGAAGCGGGAAAACCACAGGCAGGGACCTGGCAACACTGTCGAACAAACCGTAATACCAGACCACAGTAGGTAGTGTGAATAAGGGTTGATGACATCAGAAGCGGGAAAACCACAGGCAGGGACCTGGCAACACTGTCGAACATACCGTAATACCAGACCACAGTAGGTAGTGAGAATAAGGGTTGATGACATCAGAAGCGGGAAAACCACAGGCAGGGACCTGTCAACACTGTCGAACAAACCGTAATACCACACCACAGTAGGTAGTGAGAATAAGGGTTGATGACATTTGAAGCGGGGAAACCACAGGCAGGGACCTGGCAACACTGTCGAACAAACCGTAATACCAGACCACAGTAGGTAGTGTGAATAAGGGTTGATGACATCAGAAGCGGGAAAACCACAGGCAGGGACCTGGCAACACTGTCGAACAAACCGTAATACCAGACCACAGTAGGTAGTGAGAATATGGGTTGATGACATCTGAAGCGGGAAAACCACAGG
Source organism: Palaemon carinicauda (assembly GCF_036898095.1). Lineage (NCBI taxonomy): Eukaryota > Metazoa > Arthropoda > Malacostraca > Decapoda > Palaemonidae > Palaemon > Palaemon carinicauda. The sequence continues at coordinate 114,874,804 of NC_090729.1, forward strand.
CAGGGACCTGGCAACACTGTCGAACAAACCGTAATACCAGACCACAGTAGGTAGTGAGAATAAGGGTTGATGACATCAGATGAGGGGAAAACCACAGGCAGGGAACTTGGCAACACTGTCGAACAAACCGTAATACCAGACCACAGTAGGTAGTGAGAATAAGGGTTGATGACATCAGAAGCGGGAAAACCACAGGCAGGGACCTGGCAACACTGTCGAAAAACCGTAATACCAGACCAGAGTAGGTAGTGAGAATAAGGGTTGATGACATAAGAAGCGGGAAACCACAGGCAGGGACCTGGCAACACTGTCGAACAAACCGTAATACCAGACCAGAGTAGGTAGTGAGAATAAGGGTTGATGACATCAGAAGCGGGAAAACCACAGGCAGGGACCTGACAACACTGTCGAACAAACCGTAATACCAGACCAGAGTAGGTAGTGAGAATAAGGGTTGATGACATCTGAAGCGGGAAAACCACAGGCAGGGACCTGGCAACACTGTCGAAACAAACCATAATACCAGACCACAGTAGGTAGTGAGAATAAGGGTTGATGACATCAGAAGCGGGAAAACCACAGGCAGGGACCTGGCAACACTGTCGAAAAAATAGTAATATCAGACCACTATAAGTAGTGAGAATAAGGTTGATGACATCAGAAGCGGGAAAACCACAGGCAGGGACCTGGCAACACTGTCGAACAATTAGTAATACTAGACCACAATAGGTAGTGAGAATAAGGGTTGATGACATCAGAAGCGGGAAAACAACAGGCAGGGACCTGACAACACTGTCGAATAATTAGTAATACCAGACCACAGTAGGTAGTGAGAATAAGGGTTGATGACATCAGAAGCGGGAAAACCACAGGCAGGGACCTGGCAACACTGTCGAACAAACCGTAATACCAGACCACAGTAGGTAGTGAGAATAAGAGTTGATGACATCAGAAGCGGGAAAACCACAGGCAGGGACCTGGCAACACTGTCGAACAAACCGTAATACCAGACCACAGTAGGTAGTGAGAATAAGGGTTGATGACATCAGAAGCGGGAAAACCAACAGGCAGGGACCTGGCAACACTGTCGAACAAACCGTAATACCAGACCACAGTAGGTAGTGAGAATAAGGGTTGATGACATCAGAAGCGGGAAAACCACAGGCAGGGACCTGGCAACACTGTCGAACAAACCGTAATACCAGACCACAGTAGGTAGTGAGAATAAGGGTTGATGACATCAGAAGCGGGAAAACCAAGGCAGGGACCTGGCAACACTGTCGAACAAACCGTAATACCAGACCACAGTAGGTAGTGAGAATAAGGGTTGATGACATCAGAAGCGGGAAAACCACAGGCAGGGACCTGGCAACACTGTCGAACAAACTGTAATACCAGACCACAGTAGGTAGTGAGAATAAGGGTTGATGACATCAGAAGCGGGAAAACCACAGGCAGGGACCTGGCAACACTGTCGAACAAACCGTAATACCAGACCAGAGTAGGTAGTGAGAATAAGGGTTGATGACATCAGAAGCGGGAAAACCACAGGCAGGGACCTGGCAACACTGTCGAACATACCGTAATACCAGACCACAGTAGGTAGTGAGAATAAGGGTTGATGACATCAGAAGCGGGAAAACCACAGGCAGGGACCTGGCAACACTGTCGAACAAACTGTAATACCAGACCCAAGTAGGTAGTGAGAATAAGGGTTGATGACATCAGAAGCGGGAAAACCAAAGGCAGGGACCTGGCAACACTGTCGAACAAATAGTAATATCAGACCACAATAAGTAGTGAGAATAAGGGTTGATGACATCAGAAGCGGGAAAACCAAAGGCAGGGACCTGGCAACACTGTCGAACAAATAGTAATACCAGACCACAATAGGTAGTGAGAATGTGGTTGATGACGTCAAACGCGGGAAAACAACAGGCAGGGACCTGGCAACACTGTCGAACAAATAGTAATACCTGACCACAATAAGTAGTGAGAATAAGGGTTGATGACATCAGAAGCGGGAAAACAACAGGCAGGGACCTGGCAACACTGTCGAAACAAATAGTAATACCAGACCACAAATAGGTAGTGAGAATGTGGGTTGATGACGTCAAACGCGGGAAAACAACAGGCAGGGACCTGGCAACACTGTCGAACAAATAGTAATACCAGACCACAATAGGTAGTGAGAATGTGGGTTGATGACATCAAACGCGGGAAAACAACAGGCAGGGACCTGGCAACACTGTCGAACAAATAGTAATACCAGACCACAGTAGGTAGTGAGAATAAGGGTTGATGACATCAGAAGCGGGAAAACAACAGGCAGGGACCTGGCACACTGTCGAACAAATAGTAATACCAGACCACAGTGGGTAGTGAGAATAGGGGTTGATGACATCTGAAGCGGGAAAACCACAGGCAGGGACCTGGCAACACTGTCGAACAAACCGTAATACCAGACCACAGTAGGTAGTGAGAATAAGGGTTGATGACATCAGAAGCGGGAAAACCACAGGCAGGGACCTGGCAACACTGTCGAACAAACCGTAATACCAGACCAAAGGTAGTGAGAATAAGGGTTGATGACATCCTGAAGCGGGAAAACCACAGGCAGGGACCTGGCAACACTGTCGAACAAACCGTAATACCAGACCACAGTAGGTAGTGAGAATAAGGGTTGATGACATCAGAAGCGGGAAAACCACAGGCAGGGACCTGGCAACACTGTCGAACAAACCGTAATACCAGACCACAGTAGGTAGTGAGAATAAGGGTTGATGACATCAGAAGCGGGAAAACCACAGGCAGGGACCTGGCAACACTGTCGAACAAACCGTAATACCAGACCACAGTAGGTAGTGAGAATAAGGGTTGATGACATCTGAAGCGGGAAAACCACAGGCAGGGACCTGGCAACACTGTCGAACAAACCGTAATACCAGACCACAGTAGGTAGTGAGAATAAGGGTTGATGACATCTGAAGCGGGAAAACCACAGGCAGGGACCTGGCAACACTGTCGAACAAACCGTAATACCAGACCACAGTAGGTAGTGAGAATAGGGGTTGATGACATCTGAAGCGGGAAAACCACAGGCAGGGACCTGGCAACACTGTCGAACAAACCGTAATACCAGACCACAGTAGGTAGTGAGAATAGGGGTTGATGACATCTGAAGCGGGAAAACCACAGGCAGGGACCTGGCAACACTGTCGAACAAACCGTAATACCAGACCACAGTAGGTAGTGAGAATAGGGGTTGATGACATCTGAAGCGGGAAAACCACAGGCAGGGACCTGGCAACACTGTCGAACAAACCGTAATACCAGACCAAGAAGGTAGTGAGAATAGGGGTTGATGACATCTGAAGCGGGAAAACCACAGGCAGGGACCTGGCAACACTGTCGAACAAACCGTAATACCAGACCAGAGAAGGTAGTGAGAATAGGGGTTGATGACATCTGAAGCGGGAAAACCACAGGCAGGGACCTGGCAACACTGTCGAACAAACCGTAATACCAGACCAAATTGGGTAGTGAGAATAAGGGTTGATGACACCTGAAGCGGGAAAACCACAGGCAGGGACCTGGCAACACTGTCGAACAAACCGTAATACCAGACCAAATTGGGTAGTGAGAATAAGGGTTGATGACACCTGAAGCGGGAAAACCACAGGCAGGGACCTGGCAACACTGTCGAACAAACCGTAATACCAGACCAAATTGGGTAGTGAGAATAAGGGTTGATGACATCTGAAGCGGGAAAACCACAGGCAGGGACCTGGCAACACTGTCGAACAAACCGTAATACCAGACCAAGAAGGTAGTGAGAATAGGGGTTGATGACATCTGAAGCGGGAAAACCACAGGCAGGGACCTGGCAACACTGTCGAACAAACCGTAATACCAGACCAAATTGGGTAGTGAGAATAAGGGTTGATGACACCTGAAGCGGGAAAACCACAGGCAGGGACCTGGCAACACTGTCGAACAAACCGTAATACCAGACCACAGTAGGTAGTGAGAATAAGGGTTGATGACATCTGAAGCGGGAAAACCACAGGCAGGGACCTGGCAACACTGTCGAACAAACCGTAATACCAGACCACAGTAGGTAGTGAGAATAGGGGTTGATGACATCTGAAGCGGGAAAACCACAGGCAGGGACCTGGCAACACTGTCGAACAAACCGTAATACCAGACCACAGTAGGTAGTGAGAATAAGGGTTGATGACATCTGAAGCGGGAAAACCACAGGCAGGGACCTGGCAACACTGTCGAACAAACCGTAATACCAGACCACAGTAGGTAGTGAGAATAGGGGTTGATGACATCTGAAGCGGGAAAACCACAGGCAGGGACCTGGCAACACTGTCGAACAAACCGTAATACCAGACCACAGTAGGTAGTGTGAATAAGGGTTGATGACATCAGAAGCGGGAAAACCACAGGCAGGGACCTGGCAACACTGTCGAACAAACCGTAATACCAGACCAAAGGTAGTGAGAATAAGGGTTGATGACATCCTGAAGCGGGAAAACCACAGGCAGGGACCTGGCAACACTGTCGAACAAACCGTAATACCAGACCACAGTAAGTAGTGAGAATAGGGGTTGATGACATCTGAAGCGGGAAAACCACAGGCAGGGACCTGGCAACACTGTCGAACAAACCGTAATACCAGACCAAGAAGGTAGTGAGAATAGGGGTTGATGACATCTGAAGCGGGAAAACCACAGGCAGGGACCTGGCAACACTGTCGAACAAACCGTAATACCAGACCAAATTGGGTAGTGAGAATAAGGGTTGATGACATCCTGAAGCGGGAAAACCACAGGCAGGGACCTGGCAACACTGTCGAACAAACCGTAATACCAGACCAAATTGGGTAGTGAGAATAAGGGTTGATGACATCCTGAAGCGGGAAAACCACAGGCAGGGACCTGGCAACACTGTCGAACAAACCGTAATACCAGACCAAATTGGGTAGTGAGAATAAGGGTTGATGACATGAAGCGGGAAAACCACAGGCAGGGACCTGGCAACACTGTCGAACAAACCGTAATACCAGACCAAGATTGGTAGTGAGAATAAGGGTTGATGACATCTGAAGCGGGAAAACCACAGGCAGGGACCTGGCAACACTGTCGAACAAACCGTAATACCAGACCAAATTGGGTAGTGAGAATAAGGGTTGATGACACCTGAAGCGGGAAAACCACAGGCAGGGACCTGGCAACACTGTCGAACAAACCGTAATACCAGACCAAATTGGTAGTGAGAATAAGGGTTGATGACATCCTGAAGCGGGAAAACCACAGGCAGGGACCTGGCAACACTGTCGAACAAACCGTAATACCAGACCACAGTAGGTAGTGAGAATAAGGGTTGATGACATGAAGCGGGAAAACCACAGGCAGGGACCTGGCAACACTGTCGAACAAACCGTAATACCAGACCACAGTAGGTAGTGAGAATAAGGGTTGATGACATCTGAAGCGGGAAAACCACAGGCAGGGACCTGGCAACACTGTCGAACAAACCGTAATACCAGACCACAGTAGGTAGTGAGAATAAGGGTTGATGACATCTGAAGCGGGAAAACCACAGGCAGGGACCTGGCAACACTGTCGAACAAACCGTAATACCAGACCACAGTAGGTAGTGAGAATAAGGGTTGATGACATCTGAAGCGGGAAAACCACAGGCAGGGACCTGGCAACACTGTCGAACAAACCGTAATACCAGACCACAGTAGGTAGTGAGAATAAGGGTTGATGACATCCTGAAGCGGGAAAACCACAGGCAGGGACCTGGCAACACTGTCGAACAAACCGTAATACCAGACCAAGTAGGTAGTGAGAATAAGGGTTGATGACATCTGAAGCGGGAAAACCACAGGCAGGGACCTGGCAACACTGTCGAACAAACCGTAATACCAGACCACAGAGGTAGTGAGAATAAGGGTTGATGACATCTGAAGCGGGAAAACCACAGGCAGGGACCTGGCAACACTGTCGAACAAACCGTAATACCAGACCACAGTAGGTAGTGAGAATAGGGGTTGATGACATCTGAAGCGGGAAAACCACAGGCAGGGACCTGGCAACACTGTCGAACAAACCGTAATACCAGACCACAGTAGGTAGTGAGAATAGGGGTTGATGACATCTGAAGCGGGAAAACCACAGGCAGGGACCTGGCAACACTGTCGAACAAACCGTAATACCAGACCACAGTAGGTAGTGAGAATAGGGGTTGATGACATCTGAAGCGGGAAAACCACAGGCAGGGACCTGGCAACACTGTCGAACAAACCGTAATACCAGACCACAGTAGGTAGTGAGAATAAGGGTTGATGACATCTGAAGCGGGAAAACCACAGGCAGGGACCTGGCAACACTGTCGAACAAACCGTAATACCAGACCACAGAGGTAGTGAGAATAAGGGTTGATGACATCTGAAGCGGGAAAACCACAGGCAGGGACCTGGCAACACTGTCGAACAAACCGTAATACCAGACCACAGTAGGTAGTGAGAATAAGGGTTGATGACATCAGAAGCGGGAAAACCACAGGCAGGGACCTGGCAACACTGTCGAACAAACCGTAATACCAGACCACAGTAGGTAGTGAGAATAAGGGTTGATGACATCAGAAGCGGGAAAACCACAGGCAGGGACCTGGCAACACTGTCGAACAAACCGTAATACCAGACCACAGTAGGTAGTGAGAATAAGGGTTGATGACATCAGAAGCGGGAAAACCACAGGCAGGGACCTGGCAACACTGTCGAACAAACCGTAATACCAGACCACAGTAGGTAGTGAGAATAAGGGTTGATGACATCTGAAGCGGGAAAACCACAGGCAGGGACCTGGCAACACTGTCGAACAAACCGTAATACCAGACCACAGTAGGTAGTGAGAATAAGGGTTGATGACATCAGAAGCGGGAAAACCACAGGCAGGGACCTGGCAACACTGTCGAACAAACCGTAATACCAGACCAGAGTAGGTAGTGAGAATAAGGGTTGATGACATCAGAAGCGGGAAAACCACAGGCAGGGACCTGGCAACACTGTCGAACAAACCGTAATACCAGACCAGTGTAGGTAGTGAGAATAAGGGTTGATGACATCTGAAGCGGGAAAACCACAGGCAGGGACCTGGCAACACTGTCGAACAAACCGTAATACCAGACCACAGTAGGTAGTGAGAATAAGGGTTGATGACATCAGAAGCGGGAAAACCACAGGCAGGGACCTGGCAACACTGTCGAACAAACCGTAATACCAGACCACAATAGGTAGTGAGAATAAGGGTTGATGACATCAGAAGCGGGAAAACCACAGGCAGGGACCTGGCAACACTGTCGAACAAAGTAATACCAGACCACAATAGGTAGTGAGAATAAGGGTTGATGACATCAGAAGCGGGAAAACCACAGGCAGGGACCTGGCAACACTGTCGAACAAAGTAATACCAGACCACAGTAGGTAGTGAGAATAAGGGTTGATGACATCAGAAGCGGGAAAACCACAGGCAGGGACCTGGCAACACTGTCGAACAAACCGTAATACCAGACCACAGTAGGTAGTGAGAATAAGGGTTGATGACATCAGAAGCGGGAAAACCACAGGCAGGGACCTGGCAACACTGTCGAACAAACCGTAATACCAGACCACAGTAGGTAGTGAGAATAAGGGTTGATGACATCAGAAGCGGGAAAACCACAGGCAGGGACCTGGCAACACTGTCGAACAAACCGTAATACCAGACCACAGTAGGTAGTGAGAATAAGGGTTGATGACATCAGAAGCGGGAAAACCACAGGCAGGGACCTGGCAACACTGTCGAACAAACCGTAATACCAGACCACAGTAGGTAGTGAGAATAAGGGTTGATGACATCAGAAGCGGGAAAACCACAGGCAGGGACCTGGCAACACTGTCGAACAAACCGTAATACCAGACCACAGTAGGTAGTGAGAATAAGGGTTGATGACATCAGAAGCGGGAAAACCACAGGCAGGGACCTGGCAACACTGTCGAACAAACCGTAATACCAGACCACAGTAGGTAGTGAGAATAAGGGTTGATGACATCAGAAGCGGGAAAACCACAGGCAGGGACCTGGCAACACTGTCGAACAAACCGTAATACCAGACCACAGTAGGTAGTGAGAATAAGGGTTGATGACATCAGAAGCGGGAAAACCACAGGCAGGGACCTGGCAACACTGTCGAACAAACCGTAATACCAGACCACAGTAGGTAGTGAGAATAAGGGTTGATGACATCAGAAGCGGGAAAACCACAGGCAGGGACCTGGCAACACTGTCGAACAAACCGTAATACCAGACCACAGTAGGTAGTGAGAATAAGGGTTGATGACATCAGAAGCGGGAAAACCACAGGCAGGGACCTGGCAACACTGTCGAACAAATAGTAATACCAGACCACAGTAGGTAGTGAGAATAAGGGTTGATGACATCAGAAGCGGGAAAACCAAGGCAGGGACCTGGCAACACTGTCGAACAATAGTAATACCAGACCACAATAGGTAGTGAGAATAAGGGTTGATGACATCAGAAGCGGGAAAACCAACAGGCAGGGACCTGGCAACACTGTCGAACAAATAGTAATACCAGACCACAATAGGTAGTGAGAATAAGGGTTGATGACATCAGAAGCGGGAAAACAACAGGCAGGGACCTGGCAACACTGTCGAACAAATAGTAATACCAGACCACAATAGGTAGTGAGAATAAGGGTTGATGACATCAAAGCGGGAAAACAACAGGCAGGGACCTGGCAACACTGTCAAACAAATAGTAATACCAGACCACAATAGGTAGTGAGAATAAGGGTTGATGACATCAAAGCGGGAAAACAACAGGCAGGGACCTGGCAACACTGTCGAAAAAATAGTAATACCAGACCACAGTAGGTAGTGAGAATAAGGGTTGATGACATCAGAAGCGGGAAAACAACAGGCAGGGACCTGGCAACACTGTCGAACAAATAGTAATACCAGACCACAGTAGGTAGTGAGAATGGGGTTGATGACATCAAAGCGGGAAAACCACAGGCAGGGACCTGGCAACACTGTCGAACAAATAGTAATACCAGACCACAGTGGGTAGTGAGAATAAGGGTTGATGACATCAGAAGCGGGAAAACCACAGGCAGGGACCTGGCAACACTGTCGAACAAACCGTAATACCAGACCACAGTAGGTAGTGAGAATAAGGGTTGATGACATCAGAAGCGGGAAAACCACAGGCAGGGACCTGGCAACACTGTCGAACAAACCGTAATACCAGACCACAGTAGGTAGTGAGAATAAGGGTTGATGACATCAGAAGCGGGAAAACCACAGGCAGGGACCTGGCAACACTGTCGAACAAACCGTAATACCAGACCACAATAGGTAGTGAGAATAAGGGTTGATGACATCAGAAGCGGAAAACCACAGGCAGGGACCTGGCAACACTGTCGAACAAAGTAATACCAGACCACAATAGGTAGTGAGAATAAGGGTTGATGACATCAGAAGCGGGAAAACAACAGGCAGGGACCTGGCAACACTGTCGAACAAATGTAATACCAGACCACATAGGTAGTGAGAATAAGGGTTGATGACATCAGAAGCGGGAAAACAACAGGCAGGGACCTGGCAACACTGTCGAACAATAGTAATACCAGACCACATAGGTAGTGAGAATAAGGGTTGATGACATCAGAAGCGGGAAAACCACAGGCAGGGACCTGGCAACACTGTCGAACAAACCGTAATACCAGACCACAGTAGGTAGTGAGAATAAGGGTTGATGACATCAGAAGCGGGAAAACCACAGGCAGGGACCTGGCAACACTGTCGAAAAAACCGTAATACCAGACCACAGTAGGTAGTGAGAATAAGGGTTGATGACATCAGAAGCGGGAAAACCACAGGCAGGGACCTGGCAACACTGTCGAACAAAGTAATACCAGACCACAGTAGGTAGTGAGAATAAGGGTTGATGACATCAGAAGCGGGAAAACAAGAGCAGGGACCTGGCAACACTGTCGAACAAACTTAGTAATACCAGACCACAGTAGGTAGTGAGAATAAGGGTTGATGACATCAGAAGCGGGAAAACCACAGGCAGGGACCTGGCAACACTGTCGAATAATTAGTAATACCAGACCACAGTAGGTAGTGAGAATAAGGGTTGATGACATCAAAGCGGGAAAACCAAGGCAGGGACCTGGCAACACTGTCGAACAAACCGTAATACCAGACCACAGTAGGTAGTGAGAATAAGGGTTGATGACATCAGAAGCGGGAAAACCAAAGGCAGGGACCTGGCAACACTGTCGAACAAACCGTAATACCAGACCACAGTAGGTAGTGAGAATAAGGGTTGATGACATCAGAAGCGGGAAAACCAAAGGCAGGGACCTGGCAACACTGTCGAACAAACCGTAATACCAGACCACAGTAGGTAGTGAGAATAAGGGTTGATGACATCAGAAGCGGGAAAACCAAAGGCAGGGACCTGGCAACACTGTCGAACAAACCGTAATACCAGACCACAATAGGTAGTGAGAATAAGGGTTGATGACATCAGAAGCGGGAAAACCACAGGCAGGGACCTGGCAACACTGTCGAACAATAGTAATACCAGACCACAATAGGTAGTGAGAATAAGGGTTGATGACATCAGAAGCGGGAAAACCACAGGCAGGGACCTGGCAACACTGTCGAACAATTAGTAATACCAGACCACGGTAGGTAGTGAGAATAAGGGTTGATGACATCAGAAGCGGGAAAACCAAAGGCAGGGACCTGGCAACACTGTCGAACAAACCGTAATACCAGACCACAGTAGGTAGTGAGAATAAGGGTTGATGACATCAGAAGCGGGAAAACCACAGGCAGGGACCTGGCAACACTGTCGAACAAACCGTAATACCAGACCACAGTAGGTAGTGAGAATAAGGGTTGATGACATCAGAAGCGGGAAAACAACAGGCAGGGACCTGGCAACACTGTCGAACAAAGTAATACCAGACCACAGTAGGTAGTGAGAATAAGGGTTGATGACATCAGAAGCGGGAAAACCACAGGCAGGGACCTGGCAACACTGTCGAACAAACCGTAATACCAGACCACAGTAGGTAGTGAGAATAAGGGTTGATGACATCAGAAGCGGGAAAACCACAGGCAGGGACCTGGCAACACTGTCGAACAAACCGTAATACCAGACCACAGTAGGTAGTGAGAATAAGGGTTGATGACATCAGAAGCGGGAAAACACTGTCGAACAAACCGTAATACCAGACCACAGTAGGTAGTGAGAATAAGGGTTGATGACATCAGAAGCGGGAAAACCACAGGCAGGGACCTGGCAACACTGTCGAACAAATAGTAATACCAGACCACAGTAGGTAGTGAGAATAAGGGTTGATGACATCTGAAGCGGGAAAACCACAGGCAGGGACCTGGCAACACTGTCGAACAAACCGTAATACCAGACCACAGTAGGTAGTGAGAATAAGGGTTGATGACATCAGAAGCGGGAAAACCACAGGCAGGGACCTGGCAACACTGTCGAACAAACCGTAATACCAGACCACAGTAGGTAGTGAGAATAAGGGTTGATGACATCAGAAGCGGGAAAACCACAGGCAGGGACCTGGCAACACTGTCGAACAAACCGTAATACCAGACCACAGTAGGTAGTGAGAATAAGGGTTGATGACATCAGAAGCGGGAAAACCACAGGCAGGGACCTGGCAACACTGTCGAACAAATAGTAATACCAGACCACAGTAGGTAGTGAGAATAAGGGTTGATGACATCAGAAGCGGGAAAACCACAGGCAGGGACCTGGCAACACTGTCGAACATACCGTAATACCAGACCACAGTAGGTAGTGAGAATAAGGGTTGATGACATCAGAAGCGGGAAAACCACAGGCAGGGACCTGGCAACACTGTCGAACAAACCGTAATACCAGACCACAGTAGGTAGTGAGAATAAGGGTTGATGACATCAGAAGCGGGAAAACCAAAGGCAGGGACCTGGCAACACTGTCGAACAAATAGTAATACCAGACCACAATAGGTAGTGAGAATAAGGGTTGATGACATCAGAAGCGGGAAAACCAAAGGCAGGGACCTGGCAACACTGTCGAACAATAGTAATACCAGACCACAATAGGTAGTGAGAATAAGGGTTGATGACATCAGAAGCGGGAAAACAACAGGCAGGGACCTGGCAACACTGTCGAACAAATAGTAATACCAGACCACAATAGGTAGTGAGAATAAGGGTTGATGACATCAGAAGCGGGAAAACAACAGGCAGGGACCTGGCAACACTGTCGAACAAATAGTAATACCAGACCACAATAGGTAGTGAGAATAAGGGTTGATGACATCAAACGGGGAAAACAACAGGCAGGGACCTGGCAACACTGTCAAACAAATAGTAATACCAGACCACAATAGGTAGTGAGAATGTGGGTTGATGACGTCAAACGCGGGAAAACAACAGGCAGGGACCTGGCAACACTGTCGAACAAATAGTAATACCAGACCACAGTAGGTAGTGAGAATAAGGGTTGATGACATCAGAAGCGGGAAAACAACAGGCAGGGACCTGGCAACACTGTCGAACAAATAGTAATACCAGACCACAGTAGGTAGTGAGAATAAGGGTTGATGACATCAAAGCGGGAAAACCACAGGCAGGGACCTGGCAACACTGTCGAACAAATAGTAATACCAGACCACAGTGGGTAGTGAGAATAAGGGTTGATGACATCAGAAGCGGGAAAACCACAGGCAGGGACCTGGCAACACTGTCGAACAAACCGTAATACCAGACCACAGTAGGTAGTGAGAATAAGGGTTGATGACATCAGAAGCGGGAAAACCAAAGGCAGGGACCTGGCAACACTGTCGAACAAACCGTAATACCAGACCACAGTAGGTAGTGAGAATAAGGGTTGATGACATCAGAAGCGGGAAAACCAAAGGCAGGGACCTGGCAACACTGTCGAACAAACCGTAATACCAGACCACAGTAGGTAGTGAGAATAAGGGTTGATGACATCAGAAGCGGGAAAACCACAGGCAGGGACCTGGCAACACTGTCGAACAAACCGTAATACCAGACCACAGTAGGTAGTGAGAATAAAGGGTTGATGACATCAGAAGCGGGAAAACCACAGGCAGGGACCTGGCAACACTGTCGAACAAATAGTAATACCAGACCACAATAGGTAGTGAGAATAAGGTTGATGACATCAGAAGCGGGAAAACCAAAGGCAGGGACCTGGCAACACTGTCGAACAATAGTAATACCAGACCACAATAGGTAGTGAGAAGGGGTTGATGACATCAAAGCGGGAAAACCAAACAGGCAGGGACCTGGCAACACTGTCGAACAAATAGTAATACCAGACCACAATAGGTAGTGAGAATAAGGGTTGATGACATCAGAAGCGGGAAAACAACAGGCAGGGACCTGGCAACACTGTCGAACAATTAGTAATACCAGACCACAGTAGGTAGTGAGAATAAGGGTTGATGACATCAGAAGCGGGAAAACACAGGCAGGGACCTGGCAACACTGTCGAACAAACCGTAATACCAGACCACAGTAGGTAGTGAGAATAAGGGTTGATGACATCAGAAGCGGGAAAACAACAGGCAGGGACCTGGCAACACTGTCGAACAAAGTAATACCAGACCACAGTAGGTAGTGAGAATAAGGGTTGATGACATCAAAGCGGGAAAACAACAGGCAGGGACCTGGCAACACTGTCGAACAAACCGTAAGTAATACCAGACCACAGTAGGTAGTGAGAATAAGGGTTGATGACATCAGAAGCGGGAAAACCAACAGGCAGGGACCTGGCAACACTGTCGAACAAACCGTAATACCAGACCACAGTAGGTAGTGAGAATAAGGGTTGATGACATCAGAAGCGGGAAAACCAACAGGCAGGGACCTGGCAACACTGTCGAACAATTAGTAATACCAGACCACAGTAGGTAGTGAGAATAAGGGTTGATGACATCAGAAGTGGGAAAACCACAGGCAGGGACCTGGCAACACTGTCGAACAATTAGTAATACCAGACCACAGTAGGTAGTGAGAATAAGGGTTGATGACATCAGAAGCGGGAAAACCAAAGGCAGGGACCTGGCAACACTGTCGAACAAACCGTAATACCAGACCACAGTAGGTAGTGAGAATAAGGGTTGATGACATCAGAAGCGGGAAAACCAAAGGCAGGGACCTGGCAACACTGTCGAACAAACCGTAATACCAGACCACAGTAGGTAGTGAGAATAAGGGTTGATGACATCAGAAGCGGGAAAACCAGAGGCAGGGACCTGGCAAAACTGTCGAACAAACCGTAATACCAGACCACAGTAGGTAGTGAGAACAAGGGTTGATGACATCAGAAGCGGGAAAACAGGCAGGGACCTGGCAACACTGTCGAACAAATAGTAATACCAGACCACAATAGGTAGTGAGAATAAGTTGATGACATCAGAAGCGGGAAAACCAAAGGCAGGGACCTGGCAACACTGTCGAACAATAGTAATACCAGACCACAATAGGTAGTGAGAATGTGGGTTGATGACGTCAAACGCGGGAAAACAACAGGCAGGGACCTGGCAACACTGTCGAACAAATAGTAATACCAGACCACAATAGGTAGTGAGAATGTGGGTTGATGACATCAAACGCGGGAAAACAACAGGCAGGGACCTGGCAACACTGTCGAACAAATAGTAATACCAGACCACAATAGGTAGTGAGAATGTGGGTTGATGACATCAAACGCGGGAAAACAACAGGCAGGGACCTGGCAACACTGTCGAACAAACCGTAATACCAGACCACAGTAGGTAGTGAGAATAAGGGTTGATGACATCAGAAGCGGGAAAACAACAGGCAGGGACCTGGCAACACTGTCGAACAAACCGTAATACCAGACCACAGTAGGTAGTGAGAATAAGGGTTGATGACATCAGAAGTGGGAAAACACAGGCAGGGACCTGGCAACACTGTCGAACAAACCGTAATACCAGACCACAGTAGGTAGTGAGAATAAGGGTTGATGACATCAAACGGGAAAACCACAGGCAGGGACCTGGCAACACTGTCGAACAAACCGTAATACCAGACCACAGTAGGTAGTGAGAATAAGGGTTGATGACATCAGAAGCGGGAAAACCACAGGCAGGGACCTGGCAACACTGTCGAACAAATAGTAATACCAGACCACAATAGGTAGTGAGAATGGGTTGATGACGTCAAACGCGGGAAAACAACAGGCAGGGACCTGGCAACACTGTCAAACAAATAGTAATACCAGACCACAATAGGTAGTGAGAATGTGGGTTGATGACGTCAAACGCGGGAAAACAACAGGCAGGGACCTGGCAACACTGTCAAACAAATAGTAATACCAGACCACAAGGTAGTGAAAATGTGGGTTGATGACGTCAAACGCGGGAAAACCACAGGCAGGGACCTGGCAACACTGTCGAACAATAGTAATACCAGACCACAGTAGGTAGTGGAATAAGGGTTGATGACATCAGAAGCGGGAAAACCACAGGCAGGGACCTGGCAACACTGTCGAACAAACCGTAATACCAGACCACAGTAGGTAGTGAGAATAAGGGTTGATGACATCAAACGGGAAAACCACAGGCAGGGACCTGGCAACACTGTCGAACAAACCGTAATACCAGACCACAGTAGGTAGTGAGAATAAGGGTTGATGACATCAGAAGCGGGAAAACCACAGGCAGGGACCTGGCAACACTGTCGAACAAACCGTAATACCAGACCACAGTAGGTAGTGAGAATAAGGGTTGATGACGTCAGAAGCGGGAAAACCACAGGCAGGGACCTGGCAACACTGTCGAACAAAGTAATACCAGACCACAATAGGTAGTGAGAATGTGGTTGATGACGTCAAACGCGGGAAAACAACAGGCAGGGACCTGGCAACACTGTCAAACAAATAGTAATACCAGACCACAATAGGTAGTGAGAATGTGGGTTGATGACGTCAAACGCGGGAAAACAACAGGCAGGGACCTGGCAACACTGTCAAACAAATAGTAATACCAGACACAATAGGTAGTGAGAATGTGGGTTGATGACGTCAAACGCGGGAAAACAACAGGCAGGGACCTGGCAACACTGTCAAACAAATAGTAATACCAGACCTCAATAGGTAGTGAAATAAGGGTTGATGACATCAGAAGCGGGAAAACACAGGCAGGGACCTGGCAACACTGTCGAACAATAGTAATACCAGACCACAGTAGGTAGTGAATAAGGGTTGATGACATCAGAAGCGGGAAAACAACAGGCAGGGACCTGGCAACACTGTCGAACAAACCGTAATACCAGACCACAGTAGGTAGTGAGAATAAGGGTTGATGACATCAGAAGGGGAAAACAACAGGCAGGGACCTGGCAACACTGTCGAACAAACCGTAATACCAGACCACAGTAGGTAGTGAGAATAAGGGTTGATGACTCAGAAGCGGGAAAACCACAGGCAGGGACCTGGCAACACTGTCGAACAAACCGTAATACCAGACCACAGTAGGTAGTGAGAATAAGGATTGATGACGTCAGAAGCGGGAAAACCACAGGCAGGGACCTGGCAACACTGTCGAACAAACCGTAATACCAGACCACAGTAGGTAGTGAGAATAAGGATTGATGACGTCAGAAGCGGGAAAACCACAGGCAGGGACCTGGCAACACTGTCGAACAATTAGTAATACCAGACCACAATAGGTAGTGAGAATGTGGTTGATGACGTCAAACGCGGGAAAACAACAGGCAGGGACCTGGCAACACTGTCAAACAAATAGTAATACCAGACCACAATAGGTAGTGAGAATGTGGGTTGATGACGTCAAACGCGGGAAAACAACAGGCAGGGACTTGGCAACACTGTCAAACAAATAATAATACCAGACCACAATAGGTAGTGAGAATGTGGGTTGATGACGTCAAACGCGGGAAAACAACAGGCAGGGACTTGGCAACACTGTCAAACAAATAGTAATACCAGACCACAATAGGTAGTGAGAATGTGGTTGATGACGTCAAACGCGGGAAAACAACAGGCAGGGACCTGGCAACACTGTCAAACAAATAGTAATACCAGACCACAATAGGTAGTGAGAATGTGGGTTGATGACGTCAAACGCGGGAAAACAACAGGCAGGGACTTGGCAACACTGTCAAACAAATAGTAATACCAGACCACAATAGGTAGTGAGAATGTGGGTTGATGACGTCAAACGCGGGAAAACAACAGGCAGGGACTTGGCAACACTGTCAAACAAATAGTAATACCAGACCACAATAGGTAGTGAGAATGTGGGTTGATGACGTCAAACGCGGGAAAAACAACAGGCAGGGACCTGGCGACACTGTCGAACAAATAATAATACCAGACCACAATAGGTAGTGAGAATGTGGGTTGATGACGTCAAACGCGGGAAAAACAACAGGCAGGGACCTGGCGACACTGTCGAACAAATAATAATACCAGACCACAATAGGTAGTGAGAATGTGGGTTGATGACGTCAAATGCGGGAAAACAACAGGCAGGGACCTGGCAACACTGTCGAACAAATAGTAATACCAGACCACAATAGGTAGTGAGAATGTGGGTTGATGACATCAGAAGGTGGAAAACTACAGGCAGGGACCTGGCGACACTGTCGAACAAATAGTAATACCAGACCACAATAAGTAGTGAGAATGTGGGTTAATGACGTCCAGAAGTTGGAAAACTACAGGCAGGGACCTGGCGACACTGTCGAACAAATAGTAATACCAGACCACAATAAGTAGTGAGAATGTGGGTTAATGACGTCCAGAAGTTGGAAAACTACAGGCAGGGACCTGGCGACACTGTCGAACAAATAGTAATACCAGACCACAATAAGTAGTGAGAATGTGGGTTAATGACGTCCTGAAGTGGGAAAACTACAGGCAGGGACCTGGCGACACTGTCGAACAAATAGTAATACCAGACCACAATAAGTAGTGAGAATGTGGGTTAATGACGTCAGAAGTATGAAAACTACAGGCAGGGACCTGGCGACACCGTCGAACAAATAGTAATACCAGACCACAATAAGTAGTGAGAGTGTGGGTTAATGACGTCAGAAGTTGGAAAACTACAGGCAGGGACCTGGCGACACCGTCGAACAAATAGTAATACCAGACCACAATAAGTAGTGAGAGTGTGAGTTAATGACGTCAGAGGTGGGAAAACTACAGGCAGGGACCTGGCGACACTGTCGAACAAATAGTAATACCAGACCACAATAAGTAGTGAGAGTGTGAGTTAATGACGTCAGAGGTGGGAAAACTACAGGCAGGGACCTGGCGACACCGTCGAACAAATAGTAATACCAGACCACAATAAGTAGTGAGAGTGTGGGTTAATGACGTCAGAGGTGGGAAAACTACAGGCAGGGACCTGGCGACACCGTCGAACAAATAGTAATACCAGACCACAATAAGTAGTGAGAGTGTGGGTTAATGACGTCAGAGGTGGGAAAACTACAGGCAGGGACCTGGCGACACCGTCGAACAAATAGTAATACCAGACCACAATAAGTAGTGAGAGTGTGGGTTAATGACGTCAGAGGTGGGAAAACTACAGGCAGGGACCTGGCGACACCGTCGAACAAATAGTAATACCAGACCACAATAAGTAGTGAGAATGTGGGTTAATGACGTCAGAGGTGGGAAAACTACAGGCAGGGACCTGGCGACACCGTCGAACAAATAGTAATACCAGACCACAATAAGTAGTGAGAATGTGGGTTAATGACATCAGAAGTGGGAAAACTACAGGCAGGGACCTGGCGACACCGTCGAACAAATAGTAATACCAGACCACAATAAGTAGTGAGAATGTGGGTTAATGACATCAGAAGTGGGAAAACTACAGGCAGGGACCTGGCAACACCGTCGAACAAATAGTAATACCAGACCACAATAGGTAGTGAGAATGTGGGTTGATGACGTCAGAACGTGGGAAAACAACAGGCAGGGACCTGGCAACACTGTCGAACAAACTGTAATACCAGACCACAGTAGGTAGTCAGAATAAGGGTTGATGACATCAGATGTGGGAAAACAACAGGCAGGGACCTGGCAACACTGTCGAACAAACACTGACACCAGACCACAATAGGGAGTGAGAACGAGGGTTGATGACGTTAGAAGAGGGAAAACCACAGGCAGGGATCTGGCAACAAGCAGTGTTTCAAGATCCCTGCCTGTGGTTTTCCTCTGATGTCATCGACCATCATTTTCACTACCAATTGTGGTCTGATATCACTGGTTGCCCGTCGAGCATGCTTGATCGTGTGAAAAGGTCTTAAAAGCCGTCCCTTTCAATTGGTATCTACTTCAACAGTCAGCATAGCATACTATAATTGCCATACTTCTACAACTAGATTTCAGTCTTGCATACATAATTATGTCATCCACTGGTTCCCATTCCCAATACTTGGCTATCTTGTTTGCTCAAAAACAATCCTACTTCTTCATAGGGAGTGTCATGCTCTCTCCCAAAATGTAGCAACGACTTTCCTCCATCTAAGACATTTTTTTTCCGTCCAGTCAGTCTTGTTTCGGTGAGCGCACACATATCCAGGCCATATTTTACAAGAACTGCCAAAGGCTGCTCAAATTTGACATCTTAGTTCAATTTCAGATACTCCAGTGTCCATAATGTTAATCTTACTCTGGATTTTTAAACTTAATCTTATTTACTAGACTTGAGATACTTTGCATCCTTCTCCCACTAAAGGGCTGCATAGGACTAAGGACAATTTCTACTATTGGAGATTTTACTAAAGGCCACTGATCTTTCCCCCTCTCCCTCTCCCTCTCCCTCTCCCTCAGGCTTGCTGGAAACCTTAGAGGTAAATGCTTCTACGAGTAAGGAACGAATGAAGTATGTATATATATATATAAACATATGTATATATATATATATATATATATATATATATATATATATATATATATATATATATATATATATGTGTGTGTGTGTGTGTGTGTGATAAATACATACATATGTGTATATAATACGGAGCCTTTGTAGGGTGACGGCCAGATCCCGTAGAAAACGGGAATATTCTGAACTATGGCCGTCCTTCTGAAAATAATTTGGCGGGAGAAGCTAACTTAAAATACCCACCTAACCTATGCTAAAAGCCGTATCCTTACCCAGAGGGGCTTTGCCCCCCTTACACAACAGTTTCCTTACCTACGAATACAACGGGAGAAGCTAACTTAAAAAACCCACCTAACCTATGCTAAAAGCCGTGTCCTTACCCGGGGGGCTGCGCCCCCCCGGGACCCCCCCTTACACAACATATTTAAGATCCGTAGACCATTTCCAAACGTTTTTATTCTATACAAGATAATAGTCGGACCGATAATAAGCAAATTAGGACGCTTGGCCGTAGCGCTACAAACTACCCTATAATACATATGGTACTGTTACACTACTGGTAACAATGCTGAATCTGTCTAAAATTATTGTACACTAGTAAAATTCAATATAATAAAGACGACAAACACAAAATGAAAACCAACTTATTTTATATTCAAACAAGACTATTTATATGTTGAAATACTTTAACAAGTATACAACTAAATTTAGAGTGTATACAGTACCATGCCACAACACAAGTCGAACACTAAAACGAAACTAAGCAGAACTCAACTGATGGAATAAAGTTATGACATAAAATAAACAATTCTTGTTGGTGCAACTTACAAAATACTTTAGGTCATTGAAGAGTAACCGTTTACGGTTACACAGCCAGTGAATTTAATCTTGAATTCCAACTTTCAAAGAAAATTCAACTATACCCCCAGCAAGGCTAACTAAATGTTGTTACTGTTCTTAATTTTTTATATTTTTCCTTGTTTCCTTTCCTCACTGGGCTATTTTCCCTGTTGGGGCCCCTGGGCTATTTTCCCTGTTGGGGCCCCTTGGCTATTTTCCCTGTTGGGGCCCCTGGGCTTATAACATCCTGCCTTTCCAACTACGGTTGTAGCTTAGCACGTAAAAATAATAATAATAATAATAATAATAATAATAATAATAAAAATAATAATAACAGTTCAAACAATGAATACAGAGTAAGTGTTATGAGAGTACATATTGGGGAAATATACTAGACAAAATAAATATTACGGGACATTAAGCTCTCATAACCTATCCATCCCCTGGAGAGGAGACACAAGGGACCAAACAATGCGATATTGTGTAGTCAAGAGAATCATCTTACATATGTCATCACATTATTTATGTACAGTAACTGTGATTATCACAGACTAATAGATGAAAATGTTATCAACAAAAATATCTATACAATTTCTAACCATTCAGTAACTAATTAGAGAAATTGCAAATCACTGACATTCAGCATATCAAATTTTGGCTTTTAAAAAGATCCAAGATAGTAAAAACAGTAAATCAAAGGATTTTTAAATAAAACCAAATAAACAAGAACATTGTTAACAGTTAACAGCTGACTACCAACTGATTAGAGTACCTCAGTACGTGCGACAACAGAGGAAAACGTATTTTAATTGCCGTTAACATAAATTTTCTATTTCATTAATTCAGCAAATTGATTTTAGATTATTTTAAAGTACAGTACCGGTTATTACCTTAGATTTTAAATTAACACTTTAAAGGGCGTTGACTGAAAATTACATCTGATACTACAATAATACTTTGAGTTTTATAAAAATGTTATTTTGATAATAAAATAAATTTTTGAATATACTTACCCGGTGATTATAATAGCTGCAACTCTGTTGCTCGACAGAAAACTCTACGGAAAAAATTCGCCAGCGATCGCTACACAGGTAGGGGGTGTACTTCAACAGCGCCATCTGTCGTCCAGACACCCAGTACTCATTGTAAACAAAAAACTCAATTTTCTCCTCGGTCCACTGCGTCTCTATTGGGGAGGAAGGGAGGGTCCTTTAATTTATAATCACCGGGTAAGTATATTCAAAAATTTATTTTATTATCAAAATAACATTTTTCAATATTTAACTTAGCCGGTGATTATAATAGCTGATTCACACCCAGGGGGGTGGGTAGAGACCAGCAAAATATGTTTACATCATTATGAGCTAAGAATTCTTTATTTCATTTTAGAAGTTATCAAAATAACAAAAACAAAATAAATAGGTACCTGGTAAGGAAGTCGACTTGAACAATTACTCTGCCTTTTTAAGTACGTCTTCCTTATGGAGCCTCGCGATCCTCTTAGGATGCTGAGCGACCCCTAGGATCTGAAGTATGAAGGGTTGCAACCCATACAACAGGACCTCATCAAAACCTCTAATCTAGGCGCTTCTCAAGAAAAGAATTTGACCACCCGCCAAATCAACCAGGATGCGAAAGGCTTCTTAGCCTTCCGGACAACCCAAAAACAACGATAAAAACATTTCAAGAGAAAGATTAAAAAGGTTATGGAATTAGGGAATTGTAGTGGTTGAGCCCTCACCCACTACTGCACTCGCTGCTACGAATGGTCCCAGAGTGTAGCAGTCCTCGTAAAGAGACTGGACATCCTTAAGATAAAAAGACGCGAACACTGACTTGCTTCTCCAATAGGTTGCGTCCATTATACTTCGCAGAGATCTATTTTGTTTAAAGGCCACGGAAGTTGCGACAGCTCTAACTTCATGTGTCCTTACCTTCAGCAAAGCTTGGTCTTCCTCACTCAGATGTGAACGAGCTTCTCGTATTAACAGTCTGATAAAATAGGATAAAGCATTCTTTGACACAGACAAAGATGGTTTCTTAACTGAACACCATAAAGCTTCTGACTGGCCTCGTAAAGGTTTAGTTCGTCTTAAATAGAACTTAAGAGCTCTCAAAGGGCATAAGACTCTTTCTAGTTCATTTCCAACCATATTCGATAGGCTTGGAATATCGAACGATTTCGGCCAAGGACGAGAAGGTAGCTCGTTTTTGGCTAGAAAACCAAGTTGTAGAGAACACGTAGCCGTTTCAGATGAAAATCCGATGTTCCTGCTGAAGGCGTGAATCTCACTGACTCTTTTAGCTGTGGCTAAGCAAACCAGGAAGAGTCTTTAAGGTGAGATCTTTAAGGGAGGCTGATTGTAGCGGCTCGAACCTTTCTGACATGAGGAATCTTAGTACCACGTCTAAATTCCAACCAGGTGTAGCCAAACGACGCTCCTTCGTGGTCTCAAAAGACTTAAGGAGGTCCTGTAGATCTTTATTGTTGGAAAGATCTAAGCCTCTGTGACGGAAAACTGATGCCAACATGCTTCTGTAACCCTTGATAGTGGGAGCTGAAAGAGATCGTTCTTTCCTCAGGTATAAAAGGAAGTCAGCTATTTGAGTTACAGAGGTACTGGTCGAGGATACAGATACTGACTTGCACCAGTTTCGGAAGACTTCCCACTTCGGTTGGTAGACTCTAAGGGTGGATGTCCTCCTTGCTCTAGCAATCGCCCTGGCTGCCTCCTTCGAAAAGCCTCTAGCTCTCGAGAGTCTTTCGATAGTCTGAAGGCAGTCAGACGAAGAGCGTGGAGGCCTTGGTGTACCTTCTTTACGTGTGGCTGACGTAGAAGGTCCACCCTTAGAGGAAGAGTTCTGGGAACGTCCACTAGCCATCGAAGTACCTCGGTGAACCATTCTCTCGCGGGCCAGAGGGGAGCAACTAACATCAACCTTGTCCCTTCGTGAGAGGCGAACTTCTGCAGTACCTTGTTGACAATCTTGAACGGAGGGAATGCATATAGGTCTAGATGTGACCAGTCTAGGAGAAAGGCATCTATATGAACTGCTGCTGGGTCCGGGATTGGTGTGCAATATATTGGGAGCCTCTTGGTCATCGAGGTTGCGAAGAGATCTATGGTTGGCTGGCCCCATGTGGCCCAAAGTCTCTTGCACACATCCTTGTGGAGGGTCCATTCTGTTGGAATGATTTGTCCCTTCCGACTGAGACAATCTGCCATGACATTCAAGTTGCCTTGGATGAACCTCGTTACTAGCGAAATGTTTCGACCTTTTGACCAGGTGAGGAGGTCCCTTGCGATCTCGTACAACGTCAAAGAGTGGGTCCCTCCTTGCTTGGAGATGTACGCCAAAGCCGTGGTGTTGTCCGAGTTCACCTCCACCACTTTGCCTTGAAGGAGAGACTTGAAGCTTTTCAAGGCCAGATGAACTGCCAGTAGCTCCTTGCAGTTGATATGCATTGTCCTTTGACTCGAGTTCCAAATTCCCGAGCATTCCCGACCGTCTAATGTCGCGCCCCAGCCTATGTCCGATGCATCCGAGAAGAGAACGTGGTTGGGAGTCTGAACAGCCAGGGGCAGACCCTCTCTGAGGCTGATACTGTCCTTCCACCATGTCAGGCAAGACTTCATCTTCTCGGAAATGGGGATCGAGACCGCTTCTAGCGTCTTGTCCTTTTTCCAGTAAAAAGCTAGGTGATATTGAAGAGGACGGAGGTGTAGTCTTCCTAACGACACGAACTGTTCCAGGGATGATAGGGTCCCTATCAGACTCATCCACTGCCTGACTGAACATCGTTCCTTCTTCAGCATGTTCTGGATGCATAACTGGGCTTGGCTTGTTCTGGGGGCTGACGGAAAAGCCCGAAAAGCTAGACTGTGAATCTCCATCCCTAAATACACAATAGTTTGGGATGGGACCACTTGAGACTTTTCCAAATTGACAAGGAGACCCAATTCCTTGGTCAGATCTAGAGTCCACTTCAGATCCTTCAGACAGCGACGACTGGAAGAAGCTCTTAGAAGCCAGTCATCCAAATAGAGGGAGGCTCGGATGTCCGCTAAATGAAGGAATTTGGCTACATTCCTCATCAGCCTCGTAAACACAAGAGGAGCTGTGCTTAGGCCAAAGCACAGGGCTTGAAACTGGTAGACAACCTTCTCGTAAACAAATCTCAGAAAAGGTTGGGAGTCTGGGTGGATGGGGACGTGGAGATATGCGTCCCTAAGATCTAAAGAGACCATCCAGTCTTCCCCTCTGACCGCTGCTAGAACGGACTTTGCGGTCTCCATGGAGAACGTCTGCTTTATGACAAAGACATTCAGCGCACTGATGTCTAGCACCGGCCTCCACCCTCCTGTCTTCTTTGGCACTAAGAAGAGACGGTTGTAGAAGCCCGGGGTTTGATGGTCCAGGACTTTAACTACCGCTCCCTTTTCTAGTAAGAGAGACACTTCCTGTTTCAATGCTCGTCTCTTGTCTTCCTCTCTGTACCTGGGAGAGAGATCGATGGGAGACGTTGCTAGAGGGGGTTTTCGTACAAACGGGATCTTGTACCTCTCTCTGAGCAACTTCACAGATTGTGCATCTGCGCCTCTCTTCTCCCAGGTCTGCCAGAAGTTCTTGAGTCTGGCTCCCACTGCTGTCTGAAGAAGCTGGCAGTCAGACTCTGCCCTCTGCCCTTAAAGGACTTGGTTCCTTTATTCTTTCCACGTCTCCCTTCGGCACGAGCACCTCCTCTGCTGGAGGCTCTGCCACGAAAGGGCGGAATAAAACGGGACGCTGGAGTGTCCATCCTTGGTCTAGCTGACAAGGTAGGCAAAGGGGTGGCTTTGCGAGCAGAGGACGCAACCAGATCATGAGTATCCTTCTGTATCAAAGAAGCAGCAATCTCCTTAATCAGGTCCTCTGGAAAGATGCACTTGGACAGAGGAGCAAACAGAAGTTCGGATCTTTGGCAAGGTGTAACACCAGCTGACAGGAAAGAGCAAAGGTTCTCACGCTTCTTGAGGACTCCAGACACGAAAGATGCAGCCAGCTCATTAGATCCGTCACGTACGGCCTTGTCCATGCAGGACATGATGAGCAAGGAAGTCTCCTTCTCTGACGGAGAGA
Source organism: Palaemon carinicauda (assembly GCF_036898095.1). Taxonomy (NCBI): domain Eukaryota; kingdom Metazoa; phylum Arthropoda; class Malacostraca; order Decapoda; family Palaemonidae; genus Palaemon; species Palaemon carinicauda. The sequence goes on from NC_090729.1 coordinate 114,900,811, forward strand.
TCTTTCTGCTTAGAGCTCCCAGACACCAGTCTAAAAAGTTGAAGCCCTCGAAGGCTCTAAATATACCTTTCAAAAGGTGGTCCAGGTCCGAAGATGACCAACATATCTTTGAGCGTCTCATGGCTAGCCGGCGGGGAGAGTCTACAAGACTTGAGAAGTCGCCCTGGGCAGAGGCAGGAACTCCCAAGCCGAGAACTTCTCCCGTGGCATACCAGACGCTCGATCTAGAAGAGAGTCTAGCAGGGGGAAACGTAAAGGCTGTCTTCCCTAGACTCTTTTTGGACTGCATCCATTCTCCAATCACTCGTAAAGCTCTCTTGGACGAGCGTGCGAGGACGAGTCTAGTAAAGGTAGGCGTGGATGACGGCATACCTAAAACAAACTCTGACGGAGGAGAGCGCGGAGCCACAGACACAAACTGGTCCGGAAACATCTCTTTGAACAGTGCTAAAACGTTCCTAAAGTCCAAAGAGGGTTGCGTAGACTTCGGCTCGTCAAGATCTGAATGTGGTTCATCTACGTGTGCAGCACCATCATCATCAGAAAGTCCCTCATCCGAGTATTGAGGAGGAAGCGGCAATGGAGTAGGTAACGGCTGGTTAGCTGAGTCCGGTCGCACGGGTGCATGCGTGACTGAGCCGGACGCAACGTCATGGAACTGTTGCCCAGTCTGTGAGATGGCAAAAACCATAGCAGCGCGGGGACGCACAGCGTCTACTCCAGACTGTCTAGCCTGATGTGGGTGAGCAGTGGCAACCACACTGGGTTGCGGAGGTTGACGCACCGCGTCAAAACAAAACAACTCTAACGGTTGTTGTACCTCACGAACGTCAACGGAAGGCTCCGTGCGTCGCTGAACGTCAACATGCGGCTGGCAGGGCACACTGGAACGCATGGGTGGCAGAACTCTCTCAACTGGAGTGCGCAAGAAGGTCGCCTCAGCGTCCACAGGACGCACAACCGAGTGTGTGGGTGGTTGTAGGCAAGAGGCTGTACTAGCTGGTGCAGCAGCAACCTTCTCCGCACGCAAGTCCTGCATCAGAGACGTTAATTGGGACTGCATGTCTTGCAGCAAAGACCACTTAGGGTCTGCAGGAGCAGGTGCGGCGACAGACGGTGTAACTGTCTGAGGCGGTACCTCTTTGCCTCTCTTAGGAGGTGAGCAGTCATCGGAAGACTGCAGCGAGTCCGAACTGACCCAGTGGCTACAGCTGGGCCGTTGGACTTGCGCGGAAGGGACCGACCTGCGCTTTAATGGTCGTGAGACCTTGGTCCATTGTTTCTTGCGAGAAACACCTTCCGAAGACGAGGAATAAATGGGCTCTCTCGTCTTTGTGCGGCAGGGGCGATCTTGGGAAGATGCGCCCGATACCACGGAGGGAACGTCTGTTCGCTGATTAAAGCCTCTCGAACCCATTGGTCGTACGACATTGCTTCTCCCCTGGACTTGGGAGCTTGCAAGAGGTCCCGGACTAGGAGGACGACAGGCACGAACAGACGAACCCTCAAGCGCAACACTATCCACAACACTCACTCACTTTAACACTTCCCACTGCACTTTTACACTTCAGCTCCTTGACATCCGCCATGAGCTGGTTACGGTCACTAGCCAGGGACTCAACTCTCTCACCCAGAGCTTGGATGGCACGCATCATATCAGCCATCGAAGGTTCCTGAGTGCCAGAAGGGGGATTAGGAGCAACCACTACAGGGGAAGGAATAGGTTGTGGGGCATGAGGAGAGGAAATGTCAATAGAACGAGAGGAACTTCTCCTAGCTCTATCTCTCTCTAGCCTACGTGTATACTTTTGGAATTCGATAAAATCGAATTCCGAAAGCCCAACGCACTCCTCACATCGATCTTCCAATTGACAGGTTTTATCCCGACAATTGGAACAAACAGTGTGAGGGTCGATAGAGGCCTTCGGAAGACGCCTTGAACAGTCCCTAGCATTACACTTCCTAAATTTTGGGACTTGTGAAGGGTCAGCCATTTTGAATTGGTCAAAGGGGAATTCAAAAACTATCCAAAATCGTCAACAAATAATCTGTAATCAAAAAAAGAATGCAAGGATTTTTGAAGAGAAAGCCTGCACAGCGAAAGCTCAAAACTAGAATAGTGTACTTCACCAAATAGTTGTGAAAACAAATCCAGTTAGCAACAGCGAATTAGTAGGTCTTGCCGGTAGCACGACAGAGAGAAAAATTGAGTTCTTTGTTTACAATGAGTACTGGGTATCTGGACGACAGATGGCGCTGTTGAAGTACACCCCCTACCTGTGTAGCGATCGCTGGCGAATTTTTTCCGTAGAGTTTTCTGTCGAGCAACAGAGTTGCAGCTATTATAATCACCGGCTAAGTTAAATATTGAAAATCAAGATTTTTATATTTATGGAACTTGGAACTGGCATAGAGTTATTTAGAATCTTTTTTAAAGTATTTAATGATTTTAAGAACATTAACATTCCAGAATTCCTCTTCAAATTAAATTAAGTGTATTGCCTCACAGAAGCACAGAGAACTAACAGCTTTGCCATTAGAAATTAAGCCATGGCAGAGCATAAACCTTTAGAGGGATGTTATGCGATACTACCGCTAGAGAGTTATGGGGTCCTTTGACTTGCCAGACAGTACTACATTGGGTCCTTCTCTCTGGTTACAGTTCACTCTCTCTTTGCCTGCACATGCACATAATAGTATGGCCTATTCTTTACACATTCTCCTCTGTCCTCATACACTGAGATTACCAAACAATTCTTCTTCACCCAAGGGATACACTACTGCACTGCAATTGTTCAGTGGCTACTTTCCTCATGGTAAGGGTAGAAGAAACTCTTTAGTTATGGTAAGCAGCTCTTCTAGGAGAACGACACTCCAAAATCAAACCATTTTAATCTAGTTTTGGGTAGTACCATAGCCTCTATAGTCTATACCATGGTCTTCCACTATCTTGGGTTAGAGTTCTCTTGCTTGAGGGTACACTCAGGCACACTATTCTATCTAATTTGTCTTCCTCTTGTTTGCTAAAGTTTTTATATTTTATATAGGAAATATGACAAATTTGGAGATAATTTGTATTTTCCCTAACTAATACAAACCTGTAGCTATTTATTTGGATGTTACTTCTAGCTGTAGCTGGAAGACAGCAGTTAGATTTTAAATGTGAGGTGGCAACCCTACCTAACCACTACAGTGGGTGGGTAGGGGAGTGACTGGGACTACCCAGCCACCTATATCTACTCATGGTTCAGTGAACCACGTCACTTTTTGCTTGCAGGCAGGACTTACTGGGGGACAGGTGATGGCGGGCCAATTTATATAAATAGCTACAAGTTTGTATTAGTTAGGGAAAAATACAAATTATCTCCGAATTCGTCATTTGTTCCCAAATTAACAAACCTTCCGCTATTTATTTGTATGACTCACTCTTAGGAGGGTGGTAAGTTCAACTACTGGCTTAGTCATTGACCAGAGTTTCCCTAGCGCAGTATTAGACTGTAATCAAAGGAAACCCTGCACCACACATATCAATACCAGTAGTATGATAGCAGCCTGAGAAACTGAAGTAGTTGCGTAAGATATCATAAGAACGTCTAGGTAAGATGCTTCAAATTAAAATAGGAGCCCTATAAATGAAAAGATGCCTCCCAAGGCCTACCTCGCAGGAGGCATTGGGGACGTGTACAAGTATATGCAAAACATACTTGGTTACACAAGGGAAGTGGTTATTACCTGCAGAGGTGGAAGCCAGCATTGCAAAGGTACCCACGGCGTTGTTCCACAAAGGAGGGGATGATAATGAAAGTAAAAGAGCCGGGCATACTTTCATTCATCCCAGTCTTACCCCAGGTAGCCAATGCTTTCAACTTTCTGCTACTTGTCAAACAAGGAGACCGAGGTTTGTTAAACCACTTATTGTGTCCCCACCACATGAGTGATAGAGAAACGTATCGGGTCTTCTGTGGGTCACGTCTTATGGGTAGAGAGAGGTGAAGATTAGACACGTATCCACCCTACCAATGACACGGTTTGTGTCACAAAGGAGCTGCTCGAGAGTGCTATGCACCATAGGAGTGATAGAGAAAATGTATCAGGTCTTTTGTGGATCACGTCTTGTAGGTAGAGTGAGGAGAAGAACAGACATTTTCACCCTACCAATGGCACGGTTTGTGCATGAAAGTGTTACAGATGGATTCTGCCCTAAAACATACAGGGCTCTGGGTCATCTCTATGAGTAGGAGAAGAGGGATTCATTGACTGGTATAGGACCTAAGTCCCCGTCACAGACAAGATCCTCACAAGCTCCTTTGACCTTCCTAGGGTTAGCGAAGCGTGCTGAACCTAAGGCGCAAACTCCTTCAGTGTTTTCCTGAGTCATGGCCTCAAAATAATCACTGGTGTGTAATAAAAAAACAATGAAGTGTATCTGGCCCAGTGTACTACAGTATACCCTTGGGGCTAGATAATTAACTTCCTTGAAGTATGTCCTCAAGTAATTACCAGCAGGTTCCCAGTTGGAGGGCTTGAACCTAAGGTTCAAGCTGCCCAGAACAAAATAGGATGTTACTTGGTTTCCCGCCTTAATAAGCGAGAGACGTTGAGGGAGACCCATAGGGTACGTCTCTCTTTCGGATGGGTGTCCCACTGGGAAAAACCTGTCTCCCAGATCAGGGGAAGTTCTCCAGTTTAGAGCTACCGGTCCCGTAGACGGCTGTATTACCCTCTACAGGTAATCGGCTCAAACTCTACGGAGAGCAATGATTAGAGAAGATGCTGGATGGACGAGCAAAGGTTCTCCATTACCTAAGCAGAAGAGCGTGATTTCCTTTGTTGGCAATTTATGAGTACATGACAAGAATAGCACTCTTGAGAAGAGGAAAGAAATAGACTTCAATCAACTCTCACCATGGAGTATCTAGTCGTAAAGGAAGACTATAATGGAATCTCCATAGTTGTAGACATGCCATGGTATGTGACCTGTCTTTTCGACAAGACGAGTTTTGCCGACAAGGCTAGACCTAGCTCTAGTCGAGTCCCTTAATGAGACAAGTCCGACTGTAAGTTTACATGGCAGTGGGGAGAACCCATCTATTCCTTTCTAAGAGAAAATCGCTCGTAAAAGGGAATCGAACAGAAGGCAGCAGTCCTACTGTAAAAGAAGATCAATGCTTAACATTGATCTTCATTACGCTTCTCGACGGAAGACCACTAAAACAGAGCCTGTAGGAGGAATACTCCAACATAGGAGTTGGATTCCATAAAATCCAAACCCGTGGACAGGATACCCCGAAGGAGAGACCATGTAGGAGCAGGAAAAGTTTTTCTGCGGACAGGAAACCTATGAATCACTGTCATTCCTGGCCCCCTCTGGCACTTTCCTGAAGGCATATGGTGCCTACTTGGGGATAGAAATACCGTATTATTCATGCTCTAATCGTAGTCCTACAGTCATACGGTCCTGAATGTGCCCTTCCCCCCTTTCTTTGATGCCTCTATAGGAAGCATCAAATCCAGAAGGACAAGGAGATCTACTCCTTGGGAGATTCTCGTCAGGCAGTCTTTTAACTAGGCTTGTTATTTGCGCAGGTCTTGTCGGGGATCAAGGGAAGGACGATCCCTAGTGCCGAAGGGCTTGGGACCCGGCCAGTTCTTCAGAGGTCGCAATCGACAGGGACTGAGGCGGTCTTGTCAGACCTGCAGAAGTTTCTACAGGGTAATAACACAGTCTACGGATATCCATATAGGATATGCCTTCATGTCATTCCTTCGATTACTCAAATTATAGATCACAGTAAATGGAAGATGTCTTGCAGGATAGAGACTTTACAATCAGTTAGTAGGCCGAGTTCTTCAAGATGAGTGGCGATCCTATATAGGAGGCTAACTGGTTGATCACAAAGCCTTCCCTCTTATGACAAGGTTTGAAGATAAAGCTCATCTCACGAGGAGAGACTAAAAGTAGAAATTTCTAACCAACAAAGCCTGGCTGTATCCCTATGAGATTGGATTTTTCAATCATAAGGAAGAGACTGCTTACCATTTCCTAGAGGAAATGAAAGACACAAGATAGTATCCTTGTAGCTGAAGTCTGGCTTTCCTTGACGAAAAGACATGAGCAGAATATTTTGAGCTTGTGGAGGTGTTCTCTTATGAGAAAGGAATATATTCCCAACCACTCCAGCCTAAGGGGGAGTTTCGGTTACGTGAGAAAGTCATCGTCCGACTTCATGAACAAGTCTGAGTTTCATGAAGTTTAGACAGATGTTTCCCCGGAATAGAAGCAGATGGAAGTTGAATGTGTTTCCACTAAGGTCCGTGGGCCTAAGGGCCAATGGAAGTGGAGAGAACATAACAAATTTGTAGATAATTTGTATTCTTCCTAACAATACAAACCTTAGCTATTTATTTATGGGTATTAGATTCGGCGGAGCTGAAATGACGAGCTATTAAAATTTAGTGAGGGTTAACTACCCATACAGCCAATTAGCGGGGGTAGCTTGCTACTGCTCCCGATCACATACAGGTGATTTAGCTCACTTTGCTTGGAGGTACGACTTCAAGGGGGATAGGGCTGGCGGGCAAGTTTGCATAAATAGCTAAGGTTTGTATCATTAGGAAAAATACAAATCTACAAATTTTTCATTTGTTCCCTAACTGGAATACAAACCTATGCTATTTATTTAGAGGTGACTCACCCCTTAGGAAGGGTGGACGTCCCAGCCAATCTGTCTTTTGGCTTTACCTGGGGCTTTTTATCTAAGTATGTTAGTACTGAATATAAGGAGTCCCTGCGCCTCGCTAAAACCTTTCTACGCAAGGTCCATGGCCTACGCACGCTGTGTTGAGATATTTAAAAGTTTGACTGTCCAGGTAAAGTTATTCAGAGTCTTTTTGTATAAAATCTGTTGTAACCAAGACTTTCCCAATACCATCTCGCCAGGGTATGGGGATGCAACAGTATTAGCTTAATACAAGGTACACAAGGGAGCATGGTTTACCTGCAGTGGTTTGAGGTCAGCTTAGGCAGGGAACTCAGGATGCTGCTTTCCCCAAGAGAAGGGAGGATGAAGAAAAGAATAAGACGCTGTCAAACCTTTTCATTCATCCAGACTAAAACTGGGTAACAGTGCCCTCAACCTTCTGCTACTTGTCCAATAAGGAGCTTGAGGTATACAACCAGCTCTTGTGCGGCCACCACAGAACCAACAGAGATCGTATCGAGTTCCTGTGGGTCACGTCTTGCAGGAAAAAGGTTATAAAAGTTACCTGGAGCCTTTACACCCTTGATTGTAGAACCTGCGTCACAGAGTAATCTGCTTAGAAGGGCCAGGGGCATAGCTATGACCCTGACATCGTGGGTAGACATGTTGGATGAGGATCTGGATTCAGACCATAACTGATGACCCTGTGAGTCCAGCAGAGATGATGTTTTGAGGGTCCTGGGTGGGATGCTGCCATTCTCCTGAGGTAGAGCCTCAAACCTCCCCCCGGGTACAATAACAGATGATCTGGATCATCAGTTACTGAATAGAGATTTGTTGTCTAGGATCCGTCACCTCTGGAGACTGTGTCTGGCAACAAACTCAGGGACGAAACTGAACGTTGCCTTTCACCCTTTTCGTGAATGGGTCATGTCGGAAGAGAGACCATGAAGTTCCTTGACTTGTTTGGCTGCTGTTAAAAGTGTGTAGGAACACTATCTTCGAAACCAGGTGAAAATTTGTTACCTGGTGAAGTGGACCGTAGGGAGGTCTCTTTAGAGACCGGTGAACTCGAACCATGTTCCGAGACGGAGGTCTCAATTCCGATTGGGAAAAGCAAGTTTGTAAGTCCGCATGAGTTAGGAAAGATCTAGCGATGAGGGGATATCCCTTTCTTTCAATTTGAAGGTGAGGCTCAAGGTTGAGTGATCATCTTTACCTGCTGAAACTGAAAAAGGGGTCTCTTCCTCCTGCATAAACTCGAGAATTCCGCTATTGCTGGAATAGATGTATCGAGTGGAGAGATACGCTTTCCCATGACACCAACCACAGAAGACGTTATAATTTGCATGGTAGACTGATGCTGAGGAATTCCTCAGATATCCAGACAACATCTTTGCAACTTATTGCAAAAAGCCTCACTGAAAGAGGGGGTACTGGGTAGTCCCAAGGCGTACTATCATAACTAAGCTATAGCTTGTAGTAGATGTCGGAATGTGGTTGTCTGTGACACTTGGACACTCTGTCAGGAGCTGCACGTGGTTTGGAAACCATTCTGCGTAATGCCATAGCAGAGCTATGAGAGCCCTTGAAAGGCCGACTGATGTTCTAAGCCTTGTCGAGTACCCTTCTCTTCAGACTAAAACAGGGACGAGACATAAACGTTGTTGTACCAACCGTTGTTGGATTGCTCCTTGCCAGAGAGCCTTGGGGTCTAGGACTGGGGAGTAGCGGAAACCTGAGGTTCAGGGGTGTTGCGAACAGAGCCATAGTTGGAGAACCCTGTAAAGTCAGGACCTTTTGGGCTACAAGGTGATCCAAAGACCATTCGGTACACCTTATCTGAGATGCTGGGCACAGATTGTCGGCGAGCACATTCCTCTAATCTGGAATGAAGCGGACTGATAGTGGTACCGAGCAGACTTCAGCCCATCTTAGTATTTATACTGTTAGATGAAAAGAGGCTACGAGCAAGTTCCTTCTTGCTTGTTCATGTGAGCCCCTATGTGGTGATGTAGCTCATCACACCACTGAGTGTACCGTTAAGAACTGATGAGGCTTTTGAAGGACTGGAAGGTTGGTCTTCATCTCTTAAGAGATTTAAGTGAAGGCACTTTCTTACTCAGAGGCCTGAGGTCATGCGGTCTGTTGCATCACTGTGGTCCCTACTCCCTTCTTTTGATGTGTGTAAGCACAGCATCATGTCCGAAGGGTGGGAAAGGATGAGAAAATTACACCACTCCATAGCTTCTCGATTGACATCTATCCCTTGAGGTTCGGCAAAGCTTATGGTCCCATGGGGATCAGAATGTCCGGGGAATTGAAGGCCTGGTTCCAGTCAGACTTAAGCCACCACTGGAGAGAACTAATCCTGAGGCAGACGTTGGAGGCTAAACGGGCCAGGGATGATAGGTGTCCGAGGAAATATAGTCACTCTGGGCTGGGAGTTCTTCTCGTCTTGAGAAAGGGTCTTGTGACCTTTCTAAGCTTTGTTATCCTGTCTTTGATGGGAAGGTTTTGTGGAGATTGGTGTCTAGAATCATTCCCAGATATACCAGTCTTCTGAGAGGGAAGTAGGGAAGACTTCTAAAAGGTTTACCATGATTGATTACATCAAAAGTTCTGGTGCTAGCGCAAGGTTGCTACCGAGTCTGCTAAGGTCAGTCAGTCGTTCAGAAACGGAGGAGACAGAAGCCGATCCCGTGAGCCCAGGATGGGTGCTGTAGAAAGACTTAAGCACCGTGCCCTGAACTGGTGTTTCTTGCTTGTCTAGACTGAATCTCCAATACCTCCTAGAAGATGGATGGTTTGGACCCGGAAATAAGAGTCCTTTATGTCCAGCGTGCACATGAAGACCTGAGGTCTTACCGCTTGTCTGAACTTCTCCAACATGGTGTGGACATCTACCCAAAGGGACAGCTCCTTGCGGTTCCTTTTGTATGGGAGATTGTTGACTCTGGGGTCTTGACTCGTGGAGGAAAGGATTAGATGCAATACCCTGTGTAAGGATTCTTCCCTGGGAGAGAACTCCATTAAGTGATAGAAGTAAATAAGGCAACGCTTGATCCTACCATGCGCCCTGACGGGATTGATGCTATTTCTTAGAACAGCATCGGTCTGGCGAATGTTAATCAATGGTTAACGGCAAGGTATCGTCTCTACTGTGCAGTTGGAGAGAGTTCACGAGTAGTCACCTGTCAACAAGCCACTGATGGGGGCTGTCGATCACCTGCTGATCGCTTTAGTGAATTAGTGTGATGGCGAACGGCGAATAGTAAGAAGTGTGCTGTTTGCCTTTCGTTCTAGGGAACCATAGGCAAAAGTTGACAGGTAAGTCTGACGGACTGCTAGCGAATGGCGAACTGCCTATGATCGGTGAATCGGCGATCTGTGAGCAGAAGATGGTAAATGATAGGCAGATGAAGGCTGTCTGGTCAGTCAGCCAAGGAAGATTGGGGATTAATGAGTTGGCGATAGGCTCAAAGAGCTTTGAGAGACAGTTGAGAGACAGCAGAATGGTTCAATGATCGTTAGTTGGTGATCATTGAGCTATTGACTATCAGCGCTCGATCGAGGACTGGCGAGCAGCGAGCTAGAGATCAGCAAGCTGACGTTTGGCTGGTCATAGATCAGCGAGCTGAGGTCGATGACTGAAGAAAGACGAGCTGGCAATCGGCAATCTAATGATCAGCAAGCTGATGACTGGTTATCGATTAGCAATCAGCAATCGGCACGCTAGCAATCGGAGATCGTTAGCAATTGGCGAGACCGGAGGTCAATGACTAGAGAAAGAGGAGCTAGCGATTGGTGATCTGGTGATCGGTGAGCTAGTGATCAGCAAACGGTGATCTAGCGATCAGTCGGTTGATAATTTCTCGTTGGTGGAAGATGAGCTCAAAATCAGCGATCGGAGGACTCGAGAACGGCGTTCAATGAGCTAGTGGTCGGTGTTACGTTATGGGTTATAGTTTAGGTGATAAAATCAGTTTTGTACATTAGAAAAAAATACTTAATTATCAAATTTAATTATTTTTATCACATTTTATTAGCACTCAAGTGCCCCAAGAAAATACCTTAATCTATTATTTTTCTTTTAACAGGTAATGACAGCAACACCCTACCTGCAGTAAGGAATCAAGTAGAGGTACTAGAATAGGAGTAACATTTCGTAATCCTGCACTTGTTTACGTCGCTGGTCAGCCTGGTGAGTGAAGACTGTCAAAAGCAGGTACTGTACCTGTACAAATTACCTGAAGTGAAGAACTAGGGAGAGCCTGTTAAAGATAGGCGGCGAGAGTGATTTGGACTCCCCTCTGCTCATGGAAAGTGATATAGACTTAAGCTGGTGTACACAGTTTCTAGTTTTCTAACGTGGGTAATTTTTAGGATATTAGTGCAGTGGACACTTTAGTGGAAGAAAACCTCACGGTTGAATAAATATTCAGAGATATTTTGACCAGATTCTGTTCACTCATTGCGTGGATCTTGAACTGTAATGTGGTGGGGTTCTCCATTAAGCTTGACGATTTCTTGTGCCTCCAGCTGCAAACATTGAAAATGATTGTAGCATAATTTTAGGAAGTTCCTACTGTATACGAATTTTGATAGGCTATTTACCCGTCCCCTCTGGGTGTAACAAGTGGTCTCGACTCTTATCCATTTTCATGGGCGTACAATAACCCTGACAAACTGTGTATCACCGCGGACTGTAAGCCTTTTTTGTGGTCTTTCTGATGTAGAGGTGAGAATGTAAAGTCAGGTCCAATGTGCAACTTTGTTTACAATCCTTTATGATCTTGATGCAAGCTAATTCAACTTATACAGTATTTGAATTTAGCCCAAATAGATACACGGTTAGGTGTGCCTTTGTTTATATGAGTGTTCAGCATGTGAATAGTTCTTTTTTTTGGTTATTCCAATCCTTTATTCATCTTGTTATTGTGAGGGTGGAGTGTAAAGGGATACTAGTTTTTCTTTACATTATAGATTATTAAAATTTGACAAAAAATGTTATTGTTGACCTAATTATTTATCTTTTTTTTTATTAATTGTTTCTAATTAGTCTCTTTTATTATATTTTTTTCCTCCCAAACCGCGTCCTGGTACCAGCCTAGAATTTTTTTCCCTTTCAACTAATATTTAGTACTTACATAATCTGAAATCTGCTTAACTCAGAATAATAATACGCAACTACAGTTCTAACTGGGTCCCCTTGCCCAGTATAAAGGGGTGGTGCCCAGTGCTCAGTTCTCTTGACCTGTTACCCAGATTTTTGGGTATTCCACCGTTTTACCTTTGTGTGTAGTGAACGGAATGTGGTCGGCATTCGGACACTAAGCAGTTTGCGTGCTACATCTGGCCACAGTCTGCAAACCACTACATAATCTTTGGTGACCAGACCAAGCATTGCTGTAGCTTTTCTTGACAGACCAGGGGTTATGATGTCGTCATCATATTTCATCTCCGGCCAACAGTTGGTCGGACAAGCAGGGCACCTAAAAGAGGTGTCAAGTCCCTTAAGAAAGTCTACAGTAACAGGAACAAGTACGGGCTCAATATTAGCAATCCTGATTGAATCAGCTGCGTGGACTTCAAGTGCATCAAGCACTTGCTGACAACAAGCTCCACGTATCGGGATACAATACTCCCAAAGAAGCTCTTGGGGAGTACAGTACTGCCAACGATTTCGGGCTCCGTCAACAATCACCGCATTTTCTCTCAAGAACTGGTAACCAAGCACTACGTGCTCAGCCATAGTTCCAGAAGGCACTACATGGAACACACTCGGAGTGAATGTTATTCCATGCAGCATAGGGGGTAACAAGACAGTACTTAAGGTCTTAGGTCCTGTTTGTGCTAAACCCTTCAGATCAATGGTGCTGGGTACCATCTGTAGCTGGTAATCCTGTACTACTCTCGATGACAGGAGGTTGACCTCAGCTCCGGAGTCAATGAGAGCATCCAACGCTCCCGATAGAAACTCAGACATGGTCACTGGGACAACCATGAGTGGTACAGGAGCCAACTGCGCCAGGTTAACCCTACGAAAGGTTTTCAATACAGCCTCAGTTCCTGCTTCCTTCTTGGAGGAGTCAGTTGGAGAAGCTCTGAGGATGTGCAATGACCTTTTCAGGTTGAGGGGTAACCTTGGAAATCGCGATTTCCAAGGCTGCCACCGGAATACTAGGAGAATGCTTCCTAGCACTCACCTACTCCTTCGATGCAGCCCCATCTCCTACACCGAAGGTCTGGTGTTTAATGCCCTATGATACTCCTCGTTTCTTGATGACTTCCTGGGCTTTGATCTCTTTACTCTTCCACTTCTTCTCAACAGTCCGAGAAGAAGCGCTGGACTTGCTCCCACTTCGGCTATCCCGGCTACTGGTTAATCCAGAGTAGGACGACGGGGTTAGAGTAGCACTCACCGGTACTGCTCTCCACCTTGAAGGAGTCTTGACAGAGGTAGTCTCCCTCCCAAGACTGCAGGCATTAGCTGTTTTCTGGACAGGTGATCTGCACATAGGTGGCGCCTGTTGTCCACACTGTACGACATGATGGTTGGCCGAACCACAGCGTAGGCGTCTGCGACTCTCGTCCACAAGGTGCCTTGATTTCTTGCACCAAGCACAGTACCTCCGCTGAAATTGAGGAGAACTATCCGGGGTGCACGATGGTGGCAGGTGCAGGTTTGAGGTCAGGTCAAGGAGGAGTGCGTGGATACACTCGGTCAGGTCCAGGTGAGTGGCTGGGGGCAACCACGGCAACCCTGTTGGCATACGAGCTGTGCCATGACTGTCCCACATGACTGATAGCCAAGTCCTCTCCCTTCTGGCTTCGCTGACAGGATGCCTCATCGAGAACAGTCAACAGGTGTAAGACACCCTGCCAAGTGGCCTGATGGCCAGCAGGGACACTGATGGTGGCCAGAGACTGCTCCAACCAACTCGCAGCTTTGCTTGGAACAGTTCAGAGGAGCTTTCGCCTCAGCTCTCTCCAGTCTAAGCTACGGCGAGGATAGGCCGACCTGTAAAGGGAGGCCAACTGCACGGTGTAAATTTTCAGCAGTACGTCCTCTCCACAGGTAGCACTTCCTACCCGCATCACCTCTCTCTCAAGCTTCTCAGCACCGGTTGAGGAGGCGCTCCTTCATGTCAGGGTATGAGATATCGGGGCCCCCTATGTCCGAGAACGCCTCCTTGTTTTCCCCCTTTAGGAACCTCCCTAGCTCAAAGGTCCACCGGCCAGAGCTTCCTACGGTATACTTACTCACGCAGTAGGCCTCAAAATCCCATAGGAATCAGGCAAAACTCTGGCCAGTTTCTAGCTGGAAGATTCCGGGCTTGGGGCTCTTCTGGGAGTCGAGGGCCTTGAGCAAATCAGACAGATGGCATTCTGTCTGGAGGGACTGGACATGGTTGGTGGTGACAGTGTCGTCTGAGCTGACATTGGGACAGGAGCTGGAAGTGTTACCAGAAGTCTTGATACCAGAATCTTCACTGGTTGACTCCTGGGACATGGTCAATGTTTCAGGAAATGCTGGTCAGGCGTTTTCCTTGGCCTGGCGTTCCTGCTTTAAAATGGTACTGTCTGGGCAAGAACTGCCTCAGCTGTAGCTACAGGAGCCTTTTCTGGCCTACTGGCTCTGGCTGGGTTACCCAAGAAGTGCTCCCTTAGTCCACTGACTGCAGTCTCTAACGGACTAAAGGGATTAATTGCCGGAACAAGCTAGGAAGTAAGAGGTCCACTACAAGCAGGAGACTCCCAGAAGCCTGGTACAGGGGTGTAGTAACAGTGAGAACCCTGGAGGGGACTGGAGACCTCCAATCACTGGCCCCTCTCTAGTTACAGGAAATTGACGTTTGGCCAAGCCGGGGACGTAGAATGAGCGCTGGTGGTCACAGTGGTTTAAACCCCAGTGGCAACATGACAAATTTGTACATAATTTATATTTTTCCTAACTATATAAACCTTAGCTATTTAATAGGGGTATTACTTTCGGCGTAGCTGAAATGACGAGCCATTAATTTTCAACAAAGGTTTACTACCCACACCGCTAGTTAGCGGGGGTAGGGAGGGTAGCTTGCTAACACCCCCCCCACCCCCCTCACACACCTGTGATTGAGCTCACTCTGCTTGGAGGTAGGACTTCGTTGGGGATAGGGCTGGCGGGCAAGTTTGATTACAGAGCTAACGTTTGTATAGTTAGGAAAAATACAAATTATCTACAAATTTGTCATTTGCTCAGTAACTGGAATACAAACCACGCTATTTAATAGGGGTGACTCACCCATTAGGAATGGTAGACATCCCAGCCAGTCTGGCTTTTTGGCTTTGCCCGGGGGCTCCTTATCTGAGGGTGTTAGCACTCAAGAAATAAGGAGCCCCAGCACCTCACTAAAACCTTGCTACGGAAGGTCTGCGGCCTACCAAGCTGTGTGTGAAGGTATGAAGTGTGACTCATCCTAGAAAGTTGTTCCGAAGTTCTTTAGATGGAAACTTGTACACTAGGACTTTCCCAATACCATCTCGTCAGGGTATGGGGACGTAACAGTATTAATCTTAATACTAGGAACACAAGGAAGCATGGTTTACCTGCTGTGGTTTAAGGTCAGCTATGCGGAGAACCCAAGATACTGCTTTCCTCAAGAGAGGAGACGATGA
The DNA here is from genome assembly GCF_036898095.1 of Palaemon carinicauda. NCBI lineage: Eukaryota > Metazoa > Arthropoda > Malacostraca > Decapoda > Palaemonidae > Palaemon > Palaemon carinicauda. The sequence goes on from NC_090729.1 coordinate 114,916,173, forward strand.
AGAAAAGAATAAGGTCCCATCAAACCTTTTCCTTCATGCAGACTAAAACCAGGTAACAATGCCCTTAACCTTCTGCTACTTGTCCAATAAGGCACTTGAGGTTTTAAACCAGCTGTTGTGCAGCCACCACAGGACCGATAGAAAAAGTATCGAGTCTCCTGGGGGTCACGTCTTGCAGGTAGTGGGATGTGACTGTGATCTGTCATTTCCACACCCCAGCTTGAAGAACCTACGTCACTGAAAAATTTCTTTTGAAGGCCAGGGACGTAGCTATGCCCCTGACATCATGTGCTCAGAGCAATGTGACGGAGGAGGGTCTGGATTCAGTGCAAGGTCAATGACCCTGCGAATCCATGCAGAGATGGTATTCTTGATGACCCTCCTCTTAGTACTTCCTGTGCTGACGAATAGTGCTGGCACACGAGGACGAGCTGCGGCTGTTCTCTTCAGGTACAGCCTCAAGCTCCTTACTAGGCATAGCAAGAGATGGTCTGGGTCATCTGTTACAGTATGGAGATCAGAAATCCAGAAGGAGTCGAATCGAGGATCCGCTACTCCCGGGTTCTGAGTCTTAGCAATAAACTCAGGGACGAAGCTGAACGTTACCTCTCCTCATCCCCTTGAATGGACGATGACATAAGAGAGACCATGAAGTTCGCTGACTCGCTTGGCCGAGGCCAAAGCTAGCAGGAACACCGTCTTCCAAGTTAGGTGGTAATCTAATGCCTGGCGTAATGGTTCATATAGAGGTCTCTTAAGAAACCTGAGAACTTGAACCACGTTCCATGGGGGAGGTCTCACTTCTGACTGAGGGCAGGTAAGTTCATAACTCCGTATGAGTAGAGAAAGTTCTAGCGATGAAGAAATGTCCATTCCTTTCAGTCTGAAGGCGAGGCTTAAGGCTGAGCGACAGCTTTCACTGCCGAGACTGATAGGCGCATTTCTTCATGCAAATACACAGGGAACTCCGCTATTGCTGGAATAGTGGCATCAAGTGGAGATACCCCTTCTACGACACCAACCACAGAAGACTTCCCACTTTGCCTGGTAGACTGCTTCTGATGACTTCCGCAGATGTCCAGACATCTTGATCGCAATATGTTGCGAAAAACCTCTCTCAGAGAGGAGATGCTGGATAGTCTCCAGGCGTGAAATCGTAGTGAAGCTACAGCTTTGTGGAAGATGTTGGCGTGTGGTTGTTTGAGTAGATTGTGTCATGGAGGCTCCCTTAGGAGTTGCAGAAGGTCCGGGAACCATTCTGCATGATGCCATAGCGGAGCTATGAGGGTCATTGAAAGATTGACCGAACTTCTGGTCTTGTTGAGTACCCTCCTCATCAGACAGAACGGGGAAAAGGCGTAAACGTCGATGTTGTTCCACCATTGTTGGAAAGCATCTTGCCAGTGAGCCTTGGGGTCTGGGACTGGGGAACAGTACAGCGGGAGCCTTAAGTTCTGGGCCGTTGCAAAAGGTCCAGAGTCGGAGAACCCCACAAAGTCAGGACTTTGTTGGCCACTAGATGATCCAAAGACCACTCGGTACTCACTATCTGAGATGCTCCGCTCAGGATGTCGGCGAGCACATTCCTTTTGCCCGGATTTCGGCCCATCTCAGTATCTCTACTGCTAGATGGGATAGCCTAGTTGCTGCGAAAAAGTACCTCGTTGCTTGTTGATGTAGGCCACTACTGTGGTGTTGTCGCTCATCACCACCACAGAGTGACTTGTCTGGTACTGTTGGAACTGTTGAAGGGCTAGAAAGACAGCCTTCATCTCTACGAGATTTATGTGGAGGTACTTTTCTGACTCTGACCAGAGGCCTGAGGTCGTGTGGTGCAGCACGTGGGGCCCCCACCCTTTTTTTGAAGTGTCTAAAAACACCATCAAATCCGGGGGGAGGACGAGAAGATCCACTTCCTTTCGTAGATTCTCGTCTGCCATCCACCACGGGAGGTCTGTCAGTTCCGCAGGTCCCATGGGGATCTGGATGTCCAGGGAGTCGTAAGCTTGATTTCACCGGGACTTGAGTCGCCACTGGAGGGATCTCATCATGAGGCAACCATTGGGAACTAGACAAGCCAGCGATGAAAAGTGACCGAGGAGTAGCCACGATTGGGCTGGGAGTTCTTCTCATCTGAGAAAAGGTCTTGCGACCTTCCTCAGCCTTTCTCTCCTGTCGTCTGATGGGAAGGCTTTGTGGAGAGTGGTGTCTATAATCATGCCTAAGTATACCAGTCTTTGAGTGGGAGGCAGGGAGAACTTCTTGAGATTTACCATGATCCTCAGATCTTGGTAAAGTCTCAGAAGTTTGTCTCGGTGTTGAAGAAGGGTTGACACCGAGTCTGCTAGGATTAGCCAGTCGTCCAGATAACGGAGGAGATGGATGCCAATCCTGTGTGCCCAAGATGATACTAGGAAGAACACTCTGGTGAAGACTCGAGGTGCTGTGGAAAGACCGAAGCACAGCACCTTGAACTGGCATTTTCTGTTATCCAGGCTGAATCTCAAGTACTTCCTTGAAGATGGATGGACCTGGATCTGGAAGTACGCGTCCTTTAGATCCAGTGTGCACATGAAGTCTTTCGGTCTTACTGGTAGTCTGACCGTGTCTGCCGTCACCTTGCTGAATGGAGTTTGTTTGACAAACTTGTTCAGAGCTGAGAGGTCGGTGACTGGTCTCCAGCCTCCAGACGCCTTCTTTACAAGAAAGAGTCGACTAAAGAAGCCTGGGGATCTGTCGAGGACCTCTTGGAGAACTCCCTTCTTCAACAGGGTCTGGACTTCTGCCCTATGGGCTTGCCTCCTTGCCGATCTCATGGCAAGTGAGTTCAATGACACTGAATTCGTAGTCAGGGGAAGTAGAGATGTTATGAACGAGACGCGATATCCTAGACTGATCACGGAGTTGCTTCAACCTGTTTGCGCAACTTTGTAGGCATCCCCCCCACTGGTGGAAATGCAGGAGGGCTGATCCCTCTAGGATTTTTGCCTCCCCTGGAGGACTTTTAGCCTTTCCTTTCTTTGACAGGAAAGGGCTTAGACACCATCGTCTTCGCTGCAGTTGTCATCGTAGTGGTCTTGGCTGGACGGGACTGCTGTGGTGCTGGAGGCTTATAGGGCTTAGATGTTAAAGCCCTATGGAGGAGGGAGTCTTGATGTGACTTCCTACACCTCTCAGCAGCATATTCCACATCCTTAGACTCGAATAGAACAGACTCCTCTATGGAGGAATGTCTGAGCCTATTGATTTCGGTGCTAAGGACCTTCTGGTGGAATCTCTCAGCTACTGCATCCCGACGTTTCAGGATGGTATTTGCCCACAAATTCGAGACTTGGTGGGCTAGAAACTCAATCGTGCGAGTACCTGAGAGGAGGAAGGTTTCCATAGCTTTCCTGGTACGTCCCTTGGAGAAATCCTCAGAACGTATAAGGATACCTAAGGTCCCCAACCAGATATCAAGCCACAAAGTAGCTTGCATCGCACACTTCGCGACCTTCTCCTGGTTGAGGATTTTGGCTGCCGAGAACGAGACCTGCTGGTTGGAGAGTCTCTCAAGAGGGACTCCCCACTCCCCTGGTTAGCTCTTCCAGCGAGTGGTGAAGTGGAAGAGCTAAACAAGGCTCCTCCAGGATCTCAAAGTACCTCCTCTGCTGTGAGCGAGGAGGTGGGAGGAGCCTGTTGGTGGTACCGGACCATCTCGGAGAGCTGCTGGGAGATCTTGTCCCCGGTACTCTTTACCCCTTGAGACCAGGGCCTTCGGTAGCTTTGGGATCCCGAACACCTCTGCAAGTTTCCCTTCTCCCACAATGCGCGGTGGTATGTGCTTGCGGGGAAGGGGAATCAGGTGATGGCGACCTTGCCGGATGTTGTTCTTTGTGATGCACAGGCTCTCGCGCGCGGGGGAATATTGGCCCTCGCGCGCGGGGGAATATTGGCCCTCGCGCGCGGGGGAATATTGGCCCTCGCGCGCGGGGGAATATTGGCCCTCGCGCGCGGGGGAATATTGGCCCTCGCGCGCGGGGGAATATTGGCCCTCGCGCGCGGGGGAATATTGGCCCTCGCGCGCGGGGGAATATTGGCCCTCGCGCGCGGGGGAATATTGGCCCTCGCGCGCGGGGGGAATATTGGCCCTCGCGCGCGGGGGAATATTGGCCCTCGCGCGCGGGGGAATATTGGCCCTCGCGCGCGGGGGAATATTGGCCCTCGCGCGCGGGGGAATATTGGCCCTCGCGCGCGGGGGAATATTGGCCCTCGCGCGCGGGGGAATATTGGCCCTCGCGCGCGGGGGAATATTGGCCCTCGCGCGCGGGGGAATATTGGCCCTCGCGCGCGGGGGAATATTGGCCCTCGCGCGCGGGGGAATATTGGCCCTCGCGCGCGGGGGAATATTGGCCCTCGCGCGCGGGGGAATATTGGCCCTCGCGCGCGGGGGAATATTGGCCCTCGCGCGCGGGGGAATATTGGCCCTCGCGCGCGGGGGAATATTGGCCCTCGCGCGCGGGGGAATATTGGCCCTCGCGCGCGGGGGAATATTGGCCCTCGCGCGCGGGGGAATATTGGCCCTCGCGCGCGGGGGAATATTGGCCCTCGCGCGCGGGGGAATATTGGCCCTCGCGCGCGGGGGAATATTGGCCCTCGCGCGCGGGGGAATATTGGCCCTCGCGCGCGGGGGAATATTGGCCCTCGCGCGCGGGGGAATATTGGCCCTCGCGCGCGGGGGAATATTGGCCCTCGCGCGCGGGGGAATATTGGCCCTCGCGCGCGGGGGAATATTGGCCCTCGCGCGCGGGGGAATATTGGCCCTCGCGCGCGGGGGAATATTGGCCCTCGCGCGCGGGGGAATATTGGCCCTCGCGCGCGGGGGAATATTGGCCCTCGCGCGCGGGGGAATATTGGCCCTCGCGCGCGGGGGAATATTGGCCCTCGCGCGCGGGGGAATATTGGCCCTCGCGCGCGGGGGAATATTGGCCCTCGCGCGCGGGGGAATATTGGCCCTCGCGCGCGGGGGAATATTGGCCCTCGCGCGCGGGGGAATATTGGCCCTCGCGCGCGGGGGAATATTGGCGCCCGCGCGAGGGGGAATATTGGCGCTCGCGCGAGGGGGAATAATGGCGCTCGTGCGAGGGGGAATCATGGCGCTCGCGCGAGGGAGAATCATGGCGCCCGCGCGAGGGAGAAAAAGGGCGCCCGCGCGAGGGAGAAAAAGGGCGCCCGCGCGAGGGAGAAAAAGGGCGCCCGCGCGAGGGAGAAAAAGGGCGCCCGCGCGAGGGAGAAAAAGGAAAAGGGCGCCCGCGCGAGGGAGAAAAAGGAAAAGGGCGCCCGCGCGAGGCAGAAAAAGGGCGCCCGCGCGAGGGAGAAAAAGGGCGCCCGCGCGAGGGAGAAAAAGGGCCCCCACGTGAGGGAGAATAATGGCGCCCGCGCGAGGGAGAATAATGGCGCCCGCACGAGGGAGAATAATGGCGCCCGCGCGAGGGAGAATAATGGCGCCCGCGTGAGGGAGAATAATGGCGCCCGCGCGAGGGAGAATAATGGCGCCCGCGCGAGGGAGAATAATGGCGCCCGCGCGAGGGAGAATAATGGCGCGCGCGAGGGAGAATAATGGCGCCCGCGCGAGGGAGAATAATGGCGCCCGCGCGAGGGAGAATAATGGCGCCCGCGCGAGGGAGAAAAAAGGGCGCCCGGGCGAGGGAGAAAAAAGGGCGCCCGCGCGAGGGAGAAAAAAGGGCGCCCGCGCGAGGAAGAAAAAAGGGCGCCCGCGCGAGGCCTTTTTTCTCCCTCCGCACGCGCGAGGAAGAAAAAAGGGCGCCCGCGCGAGGCCTTTTTTCTCCCTCCGCGCGCGCGAGGGAGAAAATGGCGCTCGCGCGAGGGAGAAAAATGTCGCTCGCCCGAGGGAGAAAAATGGCGCTCGCCCGAGGGAGAAAAATGGCGCTCACGCGAGGGAGAAAAATGGCGCTCACGCGAGGGAGAAAAATGGCGCTCGCGCGAGGGAGAAATATGGAGCTCGCGCGGGGGAGTAAAATGGCGCTCGCGCGGGGGAGAAAAATGGCGCACGCGTGAGAGAATATTGGTGTGCGCGGGAGATTGATGGCACGCGCATGCGATAGTGTTCGCGCGTGTCTGCCAAAGACTTAGCGGCGCGCAGGAGAATGTTGGCGCGAATCCTTAAGAGATGGATGGTGGGCGTATCTTTGTAAGTGCACGCAGAAGAAGGCTGACGCGTTGGTGAGGGATGGCGCGCGGGTGAGGCCAGCATGGCTGTCTCATCTATAAACTTGCGCGCAGCAGAAAGTTGCCGCGCAGGTTTTACCTGGTGCGTAGGATGGTGCGCAATATGGCGCTCAGGAGAGCGTGATGTAGGGCGCGTGGGAGAGCGCTGTTGCGCAAGAGAACGTTGGTGCGCTGGAGATTGTTGGTGCGTATGCGCAGTGGGTGAAGGAGATCGTTGGCGCGTGTGCGCATGTTGGCGCGTGAGTGCTTTAGGTTGATGCCCTGTGTAAGGGCGAGCAAGATGAGTGGCGCGCTGTAGTGATGGAGCCTGACGAGCTACTAATGAGCGCTGGTCAAGTTGCGTGAGCGTGTGGCGCGCGGTCTGTTATCAAGCAATAGCGCGTGCAGGTGGAACCTTATTAGGCCCATGCAGGAACGGCGAAGGCAGGTCGGCAGGTCTGTCGGGTGGAAGGTCGACGTGTTCTTTAAAAGGGCGACCTTCCACCGAAGGAGATCGCGAACTATCTGCAGAGAGGTCCATGACCGATACAGGTGCAATTATGGAAGATCGGTCTAGAAGGGTCCTCTGCGGGGGACTGCAGAGACGACGTTGAACCAAAGAGGCACCTCCTCACCGCAGGTGAAGGAAGGCTTCTATAGTGAAGAGGAAGGCGAGCCTTCCGACGTATGTGCCCTCTGGGGACCGTTGGATCAGCAAGCTGACCTTTAGCAGTCCTCCGAAGAGGAATCTGTAAGTGAACTCCCTTGAGGGAAAGAAACACTAGTAGGAGAGACTGATGATGAACTTAGTTTCCCCCTTGTAGGATGGTCAAGAACGGGGGAAAACTAAGCCATCAGCTACCGTAGAGTTTGGACTGGCTGAGGAGATGGGTGAAGCCGCATGAGATACCTCTGACACCACAACGTCGACAAGAGTCAGGGGATCTACCTCCGACTGTGACAACGATTGCTTGACAGCAGCACCCAGGCCGATATAATCAAGCAAAACCTCCTTGGAGGGCAAACCCGTGAGCCCCAAGGAGGACCAAATCTGAAAGAGGGAAGTCAGTGACATGGCTTCCCTCGGGGGGAGAGGTGGAGCTGCTTTGCTAGGGGAAGCAACATTATCTCTCGAGACCCGAAGTTGGTTAGAAATAATTCGGTCTACACTACTACTCGACGGTCTCTTGAAAGAGACCGACCGATTAGGAGCTTCGGAGGAGGTTTGGGCGATAGAAGAAGAGACCTTGGGTTTTTTTTCCTTCGAAGCAACCTTCGAAGGAGAAACTCCCGCTCAGACTTCTTCTTCCGCCGTCGCAAAAACCTCTCCCACTGGGAAGCAGACCACTCCCTACACTCACTTCACTTGTTGACACTATCACACCGTTCGCCTCTAAAAGAAGGATAAAGGGCGTGAGGATCGGTCTCAACCATCGACATGAACGTTTCAGAGCGGCGGTCGGGAAGACCAGGGCAGGTGCGCATGGTCGCAGAGGCCAACTTCACGTACACAGAGATCTAGAAAAAGAAAGAACAAAAAGCGTTAATGGCGAAAGCTTACAAAGCGTTGGCATTCTTCCACGAACACCAGCAAGAATCCATGAACAAGAGTATAGAAAACGCCAGCAATCTCCTTTCCAACTAGACCCAGTAATGTACACTACTCTAGCTGTGGCGAGAAGGGTTCACAAACTTGCTACGGGTACTAAGGCGAGAATTTCTCAAAACCTCACCTCAGGCAAATTTGGTGAGAGTCTCACGCGAGGTGAGAGTCTCGTATGAAGCAAGAGTCTTGCGCGAGGCGAGAGTCTCCCACGAAGCAAGAGTCTTGTGCGAGGCGAGTCTCCCCCATGAAGCGAGTGTCTCCCACGAAGTAAGAGAAATCCCTTACCTCCTCTTAGTACTCCCCAAAAAGGGGGGGAGCTGAGTAGCCTTATGTCATTCCCTCGAAGGAAACGAAAAAAGGCTGTGCTGGACTTGAAGATCATCTGTTTTTCCCTCGTTAGAGTTAAAAACTAAGGCACAGGTCCTAAAGAGCTAGGCCTCACAAAGCTCTAAGAGCTTGTCGTTTCCAAAAGCACGATGTGGCAATAACCCCGGAGAGTTAAGCCCTACGAGTCTCGTCGACTGGGAAGGAGGCGGCCGGAAGGGGCCAGCAGTCTTCACCATCTGCTGCAAATATCCCAGAGGGAAAATGCAACAAGACTTGTTTTGTACCCTGAGGATAGGATTCAGGAGAAAATCTCTCTTCTCGCAAGCTAGAAGAGAGATCAACACTTCTTCTGATGGCGTATCGCCTCGCGTACGAGGGAGCTGCCGCTCAGAAGGGAGTGTTGGGGAAGATCTCTCCTCTCGCGAGAGGATTAATCAACTCCTTCTTCTTACAGTGCATTGCCTAGCTTATGAGGGAGATGCCACTCAGAAGGAAATATTGGAGAAGATCTATCCTCTCACAAGAGAGATTTGATCAACTCCTTCCTACGGCACATCGCCTCGCGTACGAGGGAGCTACCGTTCAGAAGGAAATATTGAAGATCTCTCCTCTCGCAAAAGAGGATGATCAAGTCCTTCCAATGGCGTATCGCCTCATGGACGAGGGAGCTGCTATTCAGAAGGGCGTTGCATCGTCCTTCCTCGGAAGGTCGGACTGCGCAACACTTGAAGGCGAACCTTCTGGTCGTACAAATTGCATCTCCTCCCTTCGGGCGAACCCAGCTAGAGGAACAGCAATCCGTACAACCTCCGGAACGAAGCCGAAACTCATTCCCGAGACAAGCCACTCTGAGGAGTTCCTGTCAGCCACTGGTCATGGCCGCCTACCGAAGCAGAGCGAATACTGGGTGAGCAGCAGAGGTAGAGGCCATGACCTCCCTTACCCGGGAACCCGTGTAAGGAAAGAAGCTCAAAAGGAAATTTAATTAACATTAGGCCAGTTGCTTTTTAGTCATAACCGATTAAAGGGTGAGAGAGACTACGTCTTTATTCTACCGAGCAGAAATAAAAAGTGACGGTTAGTCGCTAGTGCTGGTGTAAGCGGGAGGGTTAACCTACCCCGCTCCCCCCCCTCGCTAACTAGCGGTAGGTAGTTACACCCTGACAAAAATTTATCAGCTGGTTTCAGCTTTCGCCTCAGTAAAGAGTGGAAGGTTTGTATTTTGCACAGGAACAAAAATTATGTAACAAAAATCTCCCTTGGGAGGAACACCTAGTTCGCGACGGGAAAGGAGACCACCAAGGGAACAAATATAAAATAACAACTGAGCCCTTCCTTCCCCGGTCGACATCGACGGGAGAAGAGTGGAGTGTAACTGTAATACAACAAGAATTACAATTATTTAAATCAGCTAAAAATATTCACTAATAGGAAGAACCACTGATCACCTGAAGGGAAGTGCTCCCCGCAGAGAAGTAGCTGAGAAGTTAAATTACAAAAAAATTATAATTTTACTTAAATGATTAAAAACAATCGGAAGCGCAACCTACCCCGCGAACGGGAAAGGTGATCCCCCATTAGTATACAGTCGGAAGCCAATGAGAGGTGAATGGCCTTGAGAAGAGAAAGACCAAAGTCAATCTCCAAAAGGCCACACTCCCTTTCCTCGGTAATCCATATGTCCCGTGGAAGAGGGAAAGGCGAAGACAACAGTTGAACGAGGGGTGTCCAAATGATAACAATTCCCCTGCGGCAGTGGCCGAGTCAATGGAAGGTCATCCGCTGACGGGAAGATCGATGGACAAGAGGGGAGAGATTGGAAGGGAAGGTTCA